>NC_088360.1:138040526-138085526 GCF_034508935.2 Berghia stephanieae | reverse complement strand
TTTGATGACAACATACATGAAAGTGGGGAAAAATGGTAAATGGAACCAAAAAATAAACTGATACACCACACAAAAATACAACAATAGTAATACCATCATCAATAATAATAATAATAATAATAATAATAATAATAATAATAATAATAATAATAATAACGATGACCACTATAGATAGTATGCGCTTGGCTAAGAAGCTCACAACATTGCCATCCGGAAGTATAACGGACCAACACACAAACTCTGTGTAACCATGAACTTTTATAGTCTGGTTAATACAGTTTAGTGAGAACAACTCACAAACGCGGATGGCAAAAACAATAACAAAGGCCTGAGTGACGTCATCTGCATACTATCTATAACTTGACGATGGCTACGGTCCATGGGCCGAATGGCTCTGAAGGACCGTTATTTTTTTATTTTTTTTTATACCGATTGGATCAGAAATGACAAGAGTTTGGATACCTGGAGAAACAACGCGATAAGATTTGAACCATATACTGTCTGATGTTGTCACGTCTCTAATAATAATAATAATAATTTACTTGTCAATTTGCAGTATAGACGTTGTTTGAACTTCGCGAAGTGAGGTTTGTTTTGTTTGTTTTTAAGGGTTTTACGGCGCTTGCAACACATTAAGGTTATATCAGCGCCAGTAAAAAGGAAGAAAATGGGATAGTAAAAAGTTCTAGAACCACAATTAAAGCACCCAAGAGAAAGTAAGACAAAGGGTAACTGGGAACAGATAAGGTTCAGATGTAGATTCCAAGAGCATACCACCTATGTACTTAGTTTGAGATCACCTATAAGTCTCATCCGGTCACAAGCACAAAATCCAACTCAAATGCTTACATTATACATAATACAAAAATAACAAATATAATGATACATAACACAGATAGATGATTTACAAGGAAAATATTATCATCTCCCAAAACACTAACTATGCATTTGACTGTTTCCCTCCAGTCAGGACTCCGGCCAGGGCCAGGAACAAAACCAAGTAATTTCATTCCAAGACAAAGACAGAAAGCATGTTGGAAAACAGACATAGGGGGATAGAAGACACAGTAAGTACCTCCCTGCCCACAATGGGAGGCCAGGAACCCCACCCAGCGCGAAGTGAGGAGAATAGTGAAGACGACGAGGTGGAGGAGTAGGAGGTGGAGGAGGAGGAGGTGGAGGAGGAGGAGAGACAAAGAGAGACAAAAGTAAGAAGCTATTATATCACAATTCTATTTTGGCTCAAGCATGAACAGATGTGGTTCGAAACCGCTATAATTCATGACTTCTATAGTATGTCATGATTGTTAGCGCTTAAGAAAAGTATCACTGTTTCTATTGCGTTAAAACGGACAATAGCAATTGCTTGCTACCCTTTGGATAAGATCAAGACGCTCGACTATGGCAAAGTACTTTCCGCCAGATCAAACAAACTCAGCTACCCAATCACTGCTGGGTGGGCAAGGGGGAGGGGGGGGGGGGTCAGAAAAATTTCTCGACTGCACCCGGGATTGATCTCGGTCCCTCTGGGTATGAAGCGAGTGCTCTACCAACTGAGCAATCGGGACTCCCCCCCCCCCTCACCCCCGCCCCAATTAGATTCAATTGAGTAAATAAAATCCCATTGTATCGCAGACCCATGAATCTTGTTGAGTGGGAGGAATTCCAATGCGTCCGCCAATAAACCGCACGGCTAAAAGTGCACTACAAACTTTCGAACGTTATTTGAAGGACGAGTTTTCTGGCCAAATTTTAAAATATTATATTGGTTTGTTTTTTTTTAAGTACAGCATAATTGTAGCGTAAAATTTATTTGGTACAAATTGCCAGCCTATTGGTTGTAATGTAAGTGGCGGACGCCTTTGGGATTTCTCCTGAGTCCCTGGGTTTGTTTGGAATCAGGCGGAAAGTATTTTGCAATGGACAATCGTCCTACCTAAAAAAACGGCTGTCAGTTGTAACAGTGCATTATAAGCTACAGAAACCGGGATACATTCCAGCTCCAAGAGCCCTTTGGCTTTGAAGGACTAACTTCTTCAGAATGCGACGAAAATACTCACAGAATCCATACGTGCGTTTCATATAGTGGGTATCCAAGACGTGTAGCCTCTATATCCTATGTAGACGAAAGGGACACATCTACGAATATCCAAATATCCGGACGGTCAAATCACAACACAGATAGAAAATAACTAAAATATGGAACAGTTTACAAGACTGTTTAGTAGACGAAAAAATAAGTACCTAAAATAAATAAATAGACACCTTCAAGGCCAGGGTAGACGCTTGGCTGGACACATTTTGGTCTGCCCAAAATGTCTTGTACAAATACAAAATATGCATTACAGATCACAAAACAGGAACAAAATTATATAAACAAAGACAATGAAGAAACAGAATCCATCGAAGAGGGCGGGCCTTCAAGGACCTGTGTTGGAAACAATCCATAAGTAATCCATGAGTAAGTAATAAAAATAAAGCAAAGATGTGAATTTGATCCATTATTCCAACAAATAAAATTGAGAACATTTTTAATATTTTCATAAATCCAAAGAAAAAACTAGAGAGAATTCATTTGCGAAACAGTTTCACCTTTTAACATTGGACACATTGATCAAAGTGGAAGAGCTCAGCTGGTCCCTGGTCCGGTCGGGATACGTAACAAAGAATACATCAAAATACATAATAAGTAATACTCGTACTATCTACATTCATCCACACTGAGAAAGTTGGAGGGATTTTATATGGATGCATTTGGAAATAGAAAGAATGGGTCATTATATCCCTACACAAATTCATGTCCAACAAAACTGTAAGAAATTCAGAATAAACACCACGAACAACATTTTAATCCACCAGTAACGGAGCACAGCAGCACATCGCACAACATATCTATAATATAAATACAGAGAGCATTCTGAGAGGGATTTTAAAACAGATTGACATTCTTTAAACAATGAGAAGAACAACAACAACAGTTTGAATTTGGTATGTATATAGTAGTAAAAATATAAACAAAATGAACTATCCCGAGAGTTGAAGTAATTACAATTTAATATAAAAATAGTCTCGTCTCACGCAATACTGACGTACCCGAGACTAAAAATGTAAGTGGGTGATCAATGTTAAGTCGGTAAACACGGCATTTGATTATTGATGGTATGTGTTTAAATAAAATACACACCATTTATGAGAGAAATTAGTGGGAAAAAACCGTGGCCTTCGTAAAGTTATGGCCTGATACTGACCAAAAAATGACGTCAAAATATCAGTCTTTTGCAACAAAATAAAACAAATCGTGAGTTGTATTCAATAGTTCAGCCAATGAAATAACTTGTTTCCATGAGCTCTACGAACGACAACTCACTGGACGGTGCAAAAACCAAATAATGACGTCAAACTGCCAGTCATTTTGGATTTCAGTATCAGGCTATAACTTAACGTTGGCGACGAAAAAACACCCAACTGAATATAGAAAACTGCTAAAACCAGTGCCAAACTTCAGTAGTACTACATAATTGGATTCAGTAGTCTGATGTCACGCCGCCCGGCAACGGTGGCCATCTTGGTTCTAAACAAAGAAAATCATTACTTTTTATTCTTCATGCTGGCTAGAACTTTTCATATGCCTTGTGATCAGAATGTGTAAAACTCAAAACAAGATCAAATTTATGGGGTTTTTTTCCCTCTGGATACGATTTTATGCTCGCCGGAGAAATATTTCATACGGGCGTCCGCCATTGTTCCGATAGTTTAGAGCCAGTGTTACTAAGTTACCATGCGTCATTAGGAAGGAAGTGACGTTACGACTGTTGAAGAGTATTTATAATAGTTTGAGCAAGAGGATGTTTACCGACTTGACACGATCTGACATAGATCTTGGCCTGAAAGTGACCAAAACATGATGTCAAAAGACAAGTCTTTGGCCGCAAAAGAAAACAAATCGTGAGTTGTATTCAATAGGTCAATCAATGGGATCACTTGTAATGGCAATGTTGTGAACTCCTTGGCCAAGCGCATTCTATCTATAGATAGTATGCACTTGGCCAAGAAGTTCACAACATTGCCATCCGGAAGTATAACTGGCCAACACACAAAACTGTGTGTAACCATGATCGTTTATAGTCTGGTGAATACAGTAAAGTGAAAACTACTCATAAACGCGGATGGCAAAATACAATAACAAAGACCTGAGTGACGTCATCTTCGAACTATCTATAAGTTAACGATGGCTACGAATAGTTGTCTCCAGCCGTGCTCTGAAATGGTGATTTATAATCACGATTTGTTTTCTTTTGTCGTCATAGATATGTCTTATGATTTAATTGTTAAGGTCAGTGTCAGGCTATGCGTTTACGAAGGCTACAGTCAGGCTATGAGTTGACAAAGGCTACAGTCAGGCTATGAGTTTACGAAGGCTACAGTCAGGCTATGAGTTTACGAAGGCTACAGTCAGGCTATGAGTTTACGAAGGCTACAGTCTACAGTCAGGCTATGGGTTTACGAAGGCTACAGTCAGGCGTTGAGTTTACGAAGGCTACAGTCAGGCTATGAGTTTACGAAGGCTACAGTCAGGCGTTGAGTTTACGAAGGCTACAGTCAGGCTATGAGTTTACGAAGGCTACAGTCAGGCTATGAGTTTACGAAGGCTACAGTCAGGCTATGAGTTTACGAAGGCTACAGTCAGGCTATGAGTTGACAAAGGCTACAGTCAGGCTATGAGTTTACGAAGGCTACAGTCAGGCTATGAGTTTACGAAGGCTACAGTCAGGCTATGAGTTTACGAAGGCTACAGTCAGGCTATGAGTTTACGAAGGCTACAGTCAGGCGTTGAGTTTACGAAGGCTACAGTCAGGTGTTGAATTTACGAAGGCTACAGTCAGGCTATGAGTTTACGAAGGCTACAGTCAGGCTATGAGTTTACAAAGGCTACAGTCAGGCGTTGAGTTTACGAAGGCTACAGTCAGGCGTTGAGTTTACGAAGGCTACAGTCAGGCGTTGAGTTTACGAAGGCTACAGTCAGGCGTTGAGTTTACGAAGGCTACAGTCAGGCGTTGAGTTTACGAAGGCTACAGTCAGGCTATGAGTTTACGAAGGCTACAGTCAGGCTATGGGTTTACGAAGGCTACAGTCAGGCGTTGAGTTTACGAAGGCTTCAGTCAGGCTATGAGTTTACGAAGGCTACAGTCAGGCGTTGAGTTTACGAAGGCTACAGTCAGGCTATGAGTTTACGAAGGCTACAGTCAGGCTATGAGTTTACGAAGGCTACAGTCAGGCTATGAGTTTACGAAGGCTACAGTCAGGCTATGAGTTGACAAAGGCTACAGTCAGGCTATGAGTTTACGAAGGCTACAGTCAGGCTATGAGTTTACGAAGGCTACAGTCAGGCTATGAGTTTACGAAGGCTACAGTCAGGCTATGAGTTTACGAAGGCTACAGTCAGGCGTTGAGTTTACGAAGGCTACAGTCAGGCGTTGAGTTTACGAAGGCTACAGTCAGGCTATGAGTTTACGAAGGCTACAGTCAGGCGTTGAGTTTACGAAGGCTACAGTCAGGCGTTGAGTTTACGAAGGCTACAGTCAGGCGTTGAGTTTACGAAGGCTACAGTCAGGCGTTGAGTTTACGAAGGCTACAGTCAGGCGTTGAGTTTACGAAGGCTACAGTCAGGCGTTGAGTTTACGAAGGCTACAGTCAGGCGTTGAGTTTACGAAGGCTACAGTCAGGCGTTGAGTTTACGAAGGCTACGCTCTAACAAACCACATACGTTCAAGGTTGCATAGTTTTGTGTGAAGTTAGCAGTCATCTGGTGGACAGAACAAGTGAGTTTTGTTTATTTTTACCTGAACACATAGCATCAATAACACAAGTTAATGATGACTGTGACAAAATGTATTTCTTGATTTACAATTCACAGTTTATTCGATTTTTTTTTTTTTTACTATAACGCTCCATTTCAATCAAGAATCCACTTAACACTACTAAAACAGCATTGTCATCCATTAACAAAACGCTTCTTTTTCTCACTTTGACCAGAAAACAGTTTCTTCATAATACACGTATCAATAAATTAAGATGATCTCTAACATGACAAAAATCTTCAAACTGGAGAAGTCTCAGGTTTAAAACTTTTTGACTAGTTTGATGTCATCTTTAGATGCCAATAATAGAATAGGAAATAAAAGTTCCCTTTTCAAAATAAAAGGGAAAAAAAGGTGTTTTTTTATCAGTGTAAATAAAATACATTAGCGAATCACAGCGTTGAAAACACAAACTCATGACAAAAGTAATGACCAATGGTTGTTATTTGTTTACAACCACCACAAGAAAACCTCGATCCACGTTAATGGTTTCCACGCATCCATTACAGACAACAAAATATATTATTATAATACCTGAACACGGCGACTGAGAGGAGCAGGTTGTTTCAGACCATTTACCATAAGTATTATTGCTGTTGTTGTGTGTGTGGCTTTGTGCTGTCAGTCAGCCGTTCCGTTCCATAGCTTACGCCGCTTCCGCCGTCATCGTCGTCGTCGTCGTCGTCGTTGTTGATGTTGCCGTAGTCCGCTCACTTCACTGCCTTCATAATCAGGTGATTGGGAGCATTGTGAGGTCATTTACTCTGCTGCTCCCTCAACCCCCTCCCGTCCCCTCCCCTCCCCTTTCCGCCTCCCAACGTTCTGTACCTTGTAGACCACAAAATGGGGGATTGTAGGTATGTTATTCTTGTGTGGGTTGGGGGGGGGAGAGAGAGAGAGAGAGAGAGAGAGAGAGAGAGAGAGAGAGAGAGAGAGAGATGACACCACTGTCGCACACTGACAAAACAAATATTTATTGTTTTTTAGCCAAAGAATATTAATCCTATTATATATTGTTTAACTCTCTCCTTACCAGCCATGTTCAGGATTTTCCCCATAACTTCACACAAAACTAACACAAAAATATATTTGTTATCACTCAAATACAATAGAAATAAGTTCTTGCGATAAATACTTTCTTTAGCAAAACATGCTCTACAACAAACTGTTCATTTTCCTTACAATTTATAATGGACAAAAGAAATTTGTATAAGAAAAATGTTGGCTGTATCGTAACGAATGTGACGATTTTCCCTCAACTGAGAGGTCAAGAATAGCCCAACGCCAAGCCAGCGTGTCGTAAAAGGCGACTAATGGTGTGTGATTCCCCCATCTTTGAGTCACCTGGTCCTCCAGGTTGGGGGTTGGCAAAGGGTTAACACCCCTTTCCGTTAAACTCAAACCGTTACAGAAACACAGACAGACAAACCAAATCCTTTTTTTAGCTTGGGCGACCGAAGAGTTTCTGGAATTACAGAATTTATGAAGGACAACAGACAAAGCCGAAAGGACTCTGCTGACCCGATGACGTCTTCGCCAAACAAGCAGCTTCGAATTGCGTCGTGGAACGTTCGCACCATGTATGAAGCAGGAAAAAGCTCTCAAGTTGTGACTGAGATGAGAAGATACAGGCTGCATATACTTGGAGTAAGCGAAACCCACTGGATACAATCCGGACAGAAACACCTCAAGTCTGGGGAGAAGATTTTATATTCAGGGAGAGGGGACGGGATTCATACACAGGGAGTAGGAATAATTCTAAGCAAGTTTGCCCAGAAGTCACTGAGAGGATGGGAACAATGCGGAGAAAGGATCATCATGGCGTCCTTTACAACACGGAGTAAGAAGATCAGCATGAACATTGTACAGATCTATGCCCCAACAAATGATGCAACAGATGAGGACAAAGATACATTTTATGGTCTGCTACAACAAGTCATTGACAAGTTGCCAAGGAAAGACATCAACATATTGATGGGAGATGCTAATGCAAAAGTGGGACAGGATAACGTAGGCTATGAAGGTATCATGGGACGTCATGGCATGGGAGAAATGAATGATAATGGTGAGAGATTTGCAAATTTCTGTGCATTCAACAGTTTGGTGATTGGAGGATCAGTGTTCCCCATAAGAGGATCCACAAAGCAACTTGGGTCTCACCAGATGGTGTGACAGAGAATCAGATTGATCATTTTTGTATCTCTCGTAGATTCAGACGTTCATTGGAAGATGTGACAGTACGGAGAGGGGCAGATGTTGGATCAGACCACCACCTGCTATTGGCAAAGCTTAAGCTCCGACTCAGAAAACACGGGGCCAGATCACATACAAGAAGAAAATTCGAGGTGAATGCACTTGATGGGGAAAAGAATGAGGAATTCAAACTACAATTGAGTAATAGATTCCAACCTCTTACTGAGCTCGAGGAGGACATAGATGTAGAGTCACATTGGGCAAAGATCAAGGAAGTTTACATAACAACTTGCCACGAGGTATTGGGGGTAAAGAAATCGGAACATAAAGAATGGATAAGTCCAACCACCTTGGACCTTATTGAAAAGAGGAGAACAAGGAAGGAACAAGTGAATGCAAGCCGAACAAGGGCTTCAAGACTGGATGCACAAGAGCAGTATCGAGCCATAGCTAAGGAAGTCAAAAGATCTGTGAAGAAAGACAAGGAAGCATTCATGAACAGACTTGCAGAGAAAGCAGAAGCAGCAGCGACTGGAGGACACATGAGGATCCTTTATCAAACTACCAAGACACTTGCTGGAAAATATGGGAAACCAGAGGTACCAGTCAAAGACAAAGATGGGAAAACTATTTTTGGAAAAGAGGCTCAATCTGAACGATGGAGGGAACATTTCAACTGCCTTCTGAACAGACCACCACCAGACAACCAGCCAGAAATTTTGCCTGCAAGGAATGAGCTACCAATTAGCTGTGATCCACCATCGATAGCAGAGATTGTGGGTGCCATTAACAAGATGAAAAGGGGGAAAGCTGCTGGACCAGACCAGATTCCACCGGAGGCTCTAAAAGTTGATGCGGAAAGAAATGCTGAGGCCCTGCACCCACTATTTGAGAGAATCTGGAATGACGGGATATTCCCAAAGGATTGGAAGGAAGGACATCTTATCAAGCTTCCAAAGAAAGGGGACCTCAGTAATTGTAATAATTATCGAGGCATCACTCTTCTTTCTATCCCAGGAAAGGTTTTCAACCGTATTATTTTAGAGAGAATTAAGAATGCAACAGATGCTAAACTGCGGGACGAACAGGCAGGTTTTCGGAAAAACCGTTCAACCACCGACCAGATTGCCTCTCTGCGAGTCATAGTGGAACAGTCTATAGAATGGAACTCTCCTCTTATTGTCAACTTTCTGGATTACGAGAAGGCTTTCGACAGTATTGACAGAGCAACATTGTGGAAAATTCTGGCACATTATGGACTCCCTGAAAAGATAGTAAACCTCATTAAGGAAATGTATGAAGGATCAAGTTGCAGGGTTGTACATGAAGATCAGCTGACTGACAGCTTTGAAATTAAGACTGGTGTCAAGCAGGGATGCTTGCTCTCTCCATTCCTGTTCATCCTTGCCATTGATTGGCTAATGAAGGAAACCTCCAAAGGGAGAAGAAATGGGATACAGTGGACCCCCTGGACACAGTTGGATGATCTGGATTTTGCAGATGATCTGGCTCTTTTGTCCCACACCCAGGACCAGATGAAAACAAAAACCACAATTATAAACAGTCTCTCGGAATCAATTGGTCTAAGAATACACCCTGCAAAGTCAAAGGTCTTGAGGATAGGTACGCGTCAAAGGGAGCAGATCAAAGTAAAAGAGCAGGAACTCGAAGATATAGACACTTTCTGCTATCTCGGAAGTATAATTGACAAGGATGGAGGCACGGAAGCAGAGGTGAAAGCACGAATAGGAAAGGCACAGGCTGCATTCACATCTTTGAACAGAGTTTGGAGAACTAAAGATATCTCCCTTCAACTAAAGCTAAGACTTTTCAACTCAAACGTGAAGTCTGTCCTACTGTATGGATGTGAAACTTGGAACGCATCACAGGCATGTATAAGGAGGGTACAGATTTTTGTAAACAGGTGCATGCGTAAGCTACTCAGAATAAAATGGATGGATAGAATAAAAAATGAAGAAGTATGGAAAAGAACACAGCAGAAACCAGTAGGAGAGGATATAGGAAGAAGACGATGGAGGTGGATTGGACACACGCTTAGAAAGAATGACTCAACTATAACAAAGAAAGTATTGGACTGGAACCCTCAGGGCAGAAGATCAAGGGGAAGGCCACGAGGAACATGGAGAAGAATTAAAGAAGCTGATATACAGAGAAGTGGTAAGACCTGGAATGAGATAAAAAAGTTGGCTCAGGATAGAGAAGGATGGAAACTGTTTGTCTGTGGCCTATACCCTGACCCAGGGTGAAAAAGGCAATGATGATGATGATTATTTGAGTTTTTCTTCCTTTTCATAAGCACTGATGTCACTGAGTGGCTAAACTGTCTACTCGTACTGCCACCTACTGCCACCTACTGCCACCTACTGCCACCTCTTGCCACCTACCAAGCATTATGACAGCTGTCTGAAAAAGTTCTTTAATCTTACATCATTAACTTAGTTATCAATTGACAATGTTGTCCCCTTATGTCACACACGTTCAACAATCGTGTAACTTATTAATTGTGCGGTTATATGGTCTAGTGGTACGACACCGGCCTTCGGATCGGAAGGTCCTGGGTTCGAGTCCTGCTTTGAGCGGCGCGTAGTTGAGTCCTCGGAAAAGGTTCTTTTCTCACATTCTCTCACCATTTCCAGAGGTAAAATGACTACCAGGCCGTTAATAACGTTGTTTCTGTCCGAAACAAATTGTAATATCGCCTAAAGGGCGTCATGTCTTGTCGTACATGGTAAGTGATGCTGTTAGCAAGTGACCCATTGTAAAGCGCTTTGAGCACGATTAGTGGACATTTCTCAATGTTATAAAAGCTCTATTTTTTCCTTATGATTTTAACAGTATCCCCTTGTCTCTCTCTCTCTCTCTCTCTCACACACACACACACAGACACACACACACAGACACACACACACACACACAGAGACACACACACAGACACACACACACACACACAGACACACACACACACACAGACACCACACACACACACACACACACGCACAGACACACAACAAACACACACACACACAGACACACACACACAGACACACACACACACAGACACACACACACAGACACACACACACAGACACACACACACAGACACACACACAGACACACACACACACAGACACACACACACAGACACACACACACACAGACACACACACACAGACACACACACACACACAGACACACACACACACAGACACACACACACACACACACACAACAGACACACACACACAGACACACACACACAGACACACACACACACAGACACACACACACACAGACACACACACACACAGACACACACACACACACACACATATATCGTTTAACTCCTTTGTTAAGTGTCCAGAGAAAGTCGGCCCAGGCCCTAGATTACTATTATTACGGAACCATGAGTGCTTTATGGGCTGTGCAACCTTAAGAATGGGGTACGTCTTCAAGATGAACACTTCAATAGTCTTCAATAGTCGTAACGTCACTTCCTTCCTTATGACGTATGGTAACTTAGTAACACTGGCTCTAAACTATCGGAACAATGGCGGACGCCGTATGAAATATTTCCCCGGCAAGCATAAAAGCGTATCTAGAGGAAAAAAAAACCCATAAATTTGATCATGTTTTGACTTTTACACATTCTGATCACAAGGCATATGAAAAGGGAATGAAAAGTTCTAGCTAGCATGAAGAATAAAAAGTAATGATTTTCTTTGTTTAGAACCAAGACGGCCGCCGTTGCCGGGCGCGTGACATCAGACTACTGAATCCAATTAGTGTGTAGTTTGAGAGAGAGAAAAATCTGAACGCTTCACATTAGGGGGCAGCGTGGCTAAGCGGTACGGTCTTTGCTTCGTACCCAAAAGGCACCGAGTTCTATTATCCTCCTCATTGTGTGGCCTTGAGCAAGTCACCTCTCCCTAGCTCACTGCGGCTGACGTCTGGGTTATTCCAGTCTTCCCTTGGAATAGACCCTAAAGACAAATTTTCCCCTTGGGGATGAATAAAGGGAATTTTATTCTATTCAATTTTTTAATTTTAAAAAATTTATAACGGACAAAATCAAGATAGTAGTCCTTCAGAGCCATTCGGCCCATGGAGCCGGAGTTCATCCCGGTTTCTACAATGTAAAACGGACAATAGCAATTGCCTGCTACCATTTGGATAGGACCCGGAATCGATCTAGGTCCATTTGCTTTTGAAGCAAGTGCTCTACGAACGGAGCAATCGGGACTTCCAAGATAGACGAGTAATTCAGGCATTGTACTGTAGTCCGCTTGCTCTTTGGTTTGAGTATAACCTTCGTGAACTCATAACCAGATCATCATCATCATGTAGTTCCATATATGAAGCAGACGTCGGAGGTCATCTTCCGCCAAGCTGATCTATCTCTTGCCAATTCTATTTAAGCAGTGCCACCTTTCTCAGCTTCATCTGTCCAAGTTCTTATCCCTTTCAAATAAGTTATTCTTTGTCTTCCTCTTATTCTTTTTCCATTCATCTTTCCAGTCAAGGCGAGTACTTCCAAACCAGGGTGGCGGATAATGTGTCCTAAAAATTCCATTTGGCGTTTGATGATTTTTGTTATCAGTGATCTTTTTCTGTTTGCCATTTCTAAAATGTCTTCATTTCTTTTACTTTCCACTCATGACACCCTCATCATTCTTCTGTAAAACCACATTTCCGCCGCCTCCAGTCTTTTAACCATGGTCTTGTTTATGGTCCAGCTCTCACAACCATATAGCAGCACAGACAGTACATAGCGATCCAGGACCTTGATAACCAGATACGTGCTCAAATTTCATATCACAATAATATTATATAGGACAATGAACTCCATTTGAAAGTGAAAATTGAGTGTTCAAGATGTCAAATTATTGATCCCATTGATTGTCTTGTTGAATGCGTCTAACAGTTCATTGTCCGCCAGATAGATGGATAGATATATAGATAGATAGATAGATAGATAGATAGATAGATAGATAGATAGATAGATAGATTGATAGGTAGGTAGATAGATAGATAGATAGATTGATAGGTAGGTAGATAGATAGATAGATAGAGAGATAGATAGATAGATAGATAGATTATTAGGTAGGTAGGTAGATAGATAGATAGATAGATAGATAGATAGATAGATAGATAGATAGATAGATAGATAGATAGATAGATAGATAGATAGATAGACAGGTGCATTCACATCAAACCAACATCGGGAAACACACAAAACAATAATAAGTGCAACTGGACATAACAGCATTCTTCTATGACAAAACTTAACAGCATATCTCCCTGAAGAATTCATCTATATAAAGCAGCGGATGGAGGGAACTGCGTTGTGGAAGGGGGAAAAAACAAAAAACAAATGAGGTGGGAATAAAAAATGATTCGCGCTCCAAAGAAACTGTCGAACACTCCACGTGAGTCAAGACAATAGGATTCAGTAGTCTGATGTCACGCCGCCCGGCAACGGCGTCATCTTGGTTCTAAACAAAGAAAATCATTACTTTTTATTCTTCATGCTGGCTAGAACTTTTCATTCCCTTTTCATATGTCTTGTGATCAGAATGTGTAAAAGTCAAAACATGATCAAATTTATGGGGGGTTTTTCCTCTGGAAACGCTTTTATGCTAGCCGGAGAAATATTTCATACGGGCGTCCGCCATTGTTCCGATAGTTTAGAGCCAGTGTTACTAAGTTACCATGCGTCATTAGGAAGGAAGTGACGTTACGACTGTTGAAGAGTATTCCCCCACAACCATAGCTAGATAGATAGATAGATAGATAGATAGATAGATAGATAGATAGATAGATAGATAGATAGATAGATGGGTAGGTAGGTAGGTAGGTAGGTAGGTAGGTAGGTAGGTAGGTAGGTAGGTAGGTAGATAGATCGGTAGATAGATAGATAGATAGATAGATAGATAGATAGATAGAAAGTTAGATAGATAGACACATAGATTGAATGATTGATTGATTGATTGGTTGATTGATTGATTGGCCGGTAGATATTGATGGAAAGATAGACAAATTGATTGATTTATTGGCATAGTGAGGGATTGATTAATATTTCGATAGTCATCTCTACAGTGACTCATAAAATTACCATTTCTACAGCATGGATCAAAGCCAAGTTGTACAGTAAGCATAATTTTCTTATCTCATCCATACTATGTTATATTATTAGGAAAGACAGGGACCGCGAGGAGGCCTTGGAAAGCATAATAATATTATTATTATTACATCCTCATCTCAGTATCAATAATCAGTTAACTGCCGTACTATGGAAAAACGTGTATTTTAAAAAATTGGCCAGAAAACTCGTCCCTCAAATATCGATCGATTTAAATTACCCTTACCTTAGCAAAAACTATCAAACCTGGGACTTCTCGAAGTTTTCTATCAACCTCAGGTTTCACCATTTTTTTTGCCAAGATGAGAGTCATTTAAATCGATCGATGTTTGAAGGACAAGATTTCTGGCCAAATTTTTAAATACATGTTTTTTCCAGAGTTCGGCAGTTAACTGGTTAATTTAATGAGATTCATGAGAGGCCGATAAAAACAAGCTTTTGTTTGATTTACATAATCTGTATGACTTGTTAAGGACAGGATGGATATAATGTAGTTTCCTCTCTCTGCTAGTGAATACTTGATATTACAGCTTATAAATAATGTAATGGTGATGTGGTGTTTTTGTTTTGTTTTGTCTTTAAGGGATTCACGGTCTTGCGACACGTTTAGGTCATATCAGCGCCAGTAAAAGAACAAAAAATAGTATAGTTTACCAGATCTGGAAATTAAAAGACTCAAACACAGAATACAACATCATCAAAACAAAAAGGCGACACAGTATACAAAAATATGCAAGCTATGCCTAGAAGAGAAACATCATATAAAAACAAAAGGCGACACAGTATACAAAAATATGCAAGCTATGCCTAGAAGAGAAACATCATATCAAAACAAAAAGGCGACACAGTATACAAAAATATGCAAGCTATGCCTAGAAGAGAAACATCATATCAAAACAAAAAGGCGACACAGTATACAAAAATATGCAAGCTATGCCTAGAAGAGAAACATCATATCAAAACAAAAAGGCGACACAGTATACAAAAATATGCAAGCTATGCCTAGAAGAGAAACATCATATCAAAACAAAAAGGCGACACAGTATACAAAAATATGCAAGCTATGCCTAGAAGAGAAACATCATATCAAAACAAAAAGGCGACACAGTATACAAAAATATGCAAGCTATGCCTAGAAGAGAAACATCATATCAAAACAAAAAGGCGACACAGTATACAAAAATATGCAAGCTATGCCTAGAAGAGAAACATCATATCAAAACAAAAAGGCGACACAGTATACAAAAATATGCAAGCTATGCCTAGAAGAGAAACATCATATCAAAACAAAAAGGCGACACAGTATACAAAAATATGCAAGCTATGCCTAGAAGAGAAACATCATATCAAAACAAAAAGGCGACACAGTATACAAAAATATGCAAGCTATGCCTAGAAGAGAAACATCATATCAAAACAAAAAGGCGACACAGTATACAAAAATATGCAAGCTATGCCTAGAAGAGAAACATCATATAATAAAATAAAAAACCAGAATGACGCATTTAACACAAATCGAGAGATATTCGCCACGTGCTTACACAGGAAAAAATGCTTACTGTCTATTACACATTACACAACCCAATGATACAACCACTACCCCAAACGACCCCCACTCCAACGCTACACCACACCCAGTTTGCATACATATATACACACACATACATACATACATACACACACATGCGCAACCGACATCCGGAAACAACATTGACGACAACTGACAAGACACAACAACATTCCTCCAAGACACCTCAAATCAACCTCCCTGATGCCTCCAGGAGCTCTGGACGAAACAACGTTGTAGGAGAATATATTTAAATAACGAGGTGAGAACAAATAATTAATATTTCCCTCCAAAAATTGGTCACTGACCAATTGAGCAAGCACTCTTCGTGGTTCCAGCTAACTTCCCTCAATTATATATATATATATATATATATATATATATATATATATATATATATATATATATATATATATATATATAGACTTATTTTACAACACCAGGTTCCGTTTTAGCGGTATTAAATTTATTAATAGTTGGATATTTTAGAAATGTCACGGTAGAATTTGAGAAAGAGAGTAGGCAGTGGATTTCATGTTTTGAAGTATCAACCTACAACTACAATGTGTCTTTACGACAGCTAAAGGTCAAAATATATCATGACAAATTCCAGACCAGATAAACGAGGTTTTCATTGTGAAACTGACAATAGCTGGTTTTGTGTTTTAAATTATGTGTGTTATTTCAGTCGTATCAGTTGAATCGGGATATGATGATACCATACAATGTTTTTGACGGGCACTTAAAGGCTATTCTTATGCCTTATTCGGAAAAAAAAACACATTAAAAATTTTGGCCAGAAAACTCGAACTTTAAAAATCAATCTACTAAAACGATCCTCGTCTTGTCAAAATCTTTCAAACCTGGGACTTCGGAAAGTCCACCGTTTAAGAACGTTTGACCAGATGAGGACCGTTTTAATCTACTTAAGCTACTGATATCCGATGGACGAGTTTTCTGATCAAAATTGTAACAATGTGTTTGGCGATTTTTTCAGAGTACGGCCCGTGTTCATGTTCCTGATTGGACAAGAATGGGGCTGTCAGAAGATGAAAGAAAAAGGCTCGTATGCCCTTGTAATCGGCCTCGTAGTCGAGACATGCTGAATGAATTGGGGTTAGCCTAACTATCGTGTGATGGATGGTATTTGTGACCCGCCGTGTCAAAGCGGTATTATGTCGGGATGCACTCGGTTAGGGAAATTGAATTCATAGCCACAAATATCAAACATGTGTTTAATATCTCTACGTCATGCTGGAGTATAAATACTATATTTTGCTTTGCAAAAACTTCTATGGTCCAATTTCTCATCATTCTATCTCTAAATTCACTTTCTGAGGTCTGAATCATCCCGACATAATACCGTTTTGAGACGGAGGGTCACATTTTGGAAGCAGATGAAACTTATCTAGCTGATGTACACAGACAACAAACCACATTGGTGACCAATCTTCTAAATTCACTTTCTGAGGTCTGAATCATCCCGACATAATACCGTTTTGAGACGGAGGGTCACATTTTGGAAGCAGATGAAACTTATCTAGCTGATGTACACAGACAACAAACCACATTGGTGACCAATCTTCTCATGACGGTTTTCTGTCCAGTGGTAGAAATTTGTGAAAAATAGAATACTTTGGACTCATGTTTATATCTTATTGGGGGCACCGATGGATCAGTTAGTTGGCAGAGCACTCCCCTCTCATCTAGAGGGACATAGATCGATCCAGGGGCATGTCGAGAAAAGGATCTTTACTCACATTCTCTCACTGTAGGTACCCAGGTGTAAAATAAAAATGAGTACATGACAGTTAACAGCGTTGTTTCTGTCAGAAAAAAAAATGTAATAATATAGTCTAATAGGCGTCATGTCTCGTCCTTCATGCTAAGTGTTGCTGTTGGCTAGGCACTAGGCACCCCTTGTAAAGTGTTTTGGGCACGTTTAGTGGATATTGCGCTATATAAATGCTTTGTTTAAATTATTTTACGTACATGGTCAAAGTTGATAAATGTGTTTTGTCAGTATATGAATGTCAAGTGGAAGAGACAATTATGAATAGATTTTAAGTAAAGAAATCAAAAATGTCTGCCGAGTTATGGCATTTGACCTTAGTGTTGTCATGGGAGGAATATCATAATAATAGAAGCTTTCAAAAGGCAAGGAACTCCTAGATAAAGACGCTTGGATAAACAATGTTGACAGGTTTTGGAGGGAAAAAAAAAGACTTGCCCAGAATGAAGGGTATAGATTTGCCGTAGAATGAAAAACAAACCAAAAAAAAAAAAAAGTTTCTAAATTTTGGTCAAAATATCAAATCAATTAAAACGACTCCCATCTTGGCAAACATTCTCAAACCTGGGACTTCTTTGAAGTCTTGAAGTCTCCGTATTGGGGGCTTTTCACAAGTGAGGGTCTTTTTAATTCATCGATATTTTGAAGTTTGAGTTTTCTGGCCAACATTTTTTAAATAGCGTTTTGTTGGGGGTTTTTTTTTTCAGATTATGGCAGAGATATTGGCATGACCATCTAGGCTGGCGTGACCTTCAATACTCTGTTCACCAAGAATATTTAATCTTATACTTTAATACGTCTAAATTTGGGACATATTAACCAGTTAACTGTGCGGCTATGTGGTCCAGTGGTATGACACTCGCTTTCGGATCGGAAGGTCCTGGGTTCGAGCCTCGCTCGGCGCATAGTTGAGTCATTGGAGAAGGCTCTTTACTCACATTCTCTCACCGTACTCAGGTGTAAAATGAGTACCTGGCCGTTAAAAGCATTGTCTCTGTCCCAAAAAATGTGTAATATCGCCTGACAGGCGCCATGTCTCGTCCTACATGTTATGTGTTGCTGTTGGCCAGGGACCCCTTTAAAGCGCTTTGAGCACGTTTAGTAGATATTGCGCTATATAAAAGCTCAAGTTTGGTTTTTCTTTGGGTTTTTTTTAACTGCCGTGCTCTGGAAAAACGAAATATTATATAAAAATTTGGCCAGAAAACTCGTCCTTCAAATATCGATCGATTTAAATGACCCTCATATTGACAAAAAAACTATCAAACCGGGTAGAAATTTTGCAAGTCCCCAGGTTTGAGAGTTTTGCCAACATGAGGCTCATTTAAATCGATCAATATTTGAAGGTCGAGTTTTCTGGCCAAATTTTTAAATACGTTGTCTTTCCAGAACCGCGCAGGTATCCAGTTAAAAGTTAAAGACTATTAAAATCATCTTTCAGGTCACGGTTGTCCAAACTGCCAGTTTTATGTCGTGTTAACTTTTAAGGAACATGGAGAAGAATTAAAGAAGCTGATATACAGAGAAGTGGTAAGACCTGGAATGAGATTAAAAAGTTAGCTCAGGATAAAGAAGGATGGAAACTGTTTGTCTGTGGCCTATACCCTGACCCAGGGTGAAAAGGGCAATGATGATGATGATGATAGAGAAGGATGGAAACTGTTTGTCTGTGGCCTATACCCTGACCCAGGGTGAAAAGGGCAATGATGATGATGATGATAGAGAAGGATGGAAACTGTTTGTCTGTGGCCTATACCCTGACCCAGGGTGAAAAGGGCAATGATGATGATGATGATAGAGAAGGATGGAAACTGTTTGTCTGTGGCCTATACCCTGACCCAGGGTGAAAAAGGGCAATGATGATGATGATGATAGAGAAGGATGGAAACTGTTTGTCTGTGGCCTATACCCTGACCCAGGGTGAAAAGGGCAATGATGATGATGATGATAGAGAAGGATGGAAACTGTTTGTCTGTGGCCTATACCCTGACCCAGGGTGAAAAGGGCAATGATGATGATGATGATAGAGAAGGATGGAAACTGTTTGTCTGTGGCCTATACCCTGACCCAGGGTGAAAAGGGCAATGATGATGATGATGATAGAGAAGGATGGAAACTGTTTGTCTGTGGCCTATACCCTGACCCAGGGTGAAAAGGGCAATGATGATGATGATGATAGAGAAGGATGGAAACTGTTTGTCTGTGGCCTATACCCTGACCCAGGGTGAAAAGAGCAATGATGATGATGATGATAGAGAAGGATGGAAACTGTTTGTCTGTGGCCTATACCCTGACCCAGGGTGAAAAGGGCAATGATGATGATGATGAACTTTTAATGGTTGTCAATGGTTGTTTACTTGTTTGTTTTATTACATCATTCGTGGCCCATCACCCCAAAAATCGGTGTTTAAAAAACTAGAGCCTTTATATAGGGAAAAATCCACTAAACGTGCTCAAAGCGCTTTACAAGGGGTCCCTGACCAACAGCAACACTTAACATGTAGGACGGGACATGACGCCTGTTAGGCGATATTACAATTTTTTCGGACAGAGACAACGTTGTTAACGGCCAGGTACTATTTTACACCTGAGCACGGTGAGAGAAAGTGAATAAAGAGCCAAGGGTTCAACTATGCGCCGAGCGAGGCTCGAACCCAGGACCTTCCGGTCCGAAAGAGAGTGTCATACCACTAGAACACATTGCCGCAATAGAGCTAGAGACCAGTACAGCTGCACTTTATAGATGGAACGACATTGACACCACTCAGCTCTTTGTGATTGTTTTTAGCCTTTCATTTTTATATAATAATTTCTCACTAAATGAAACAAATCAGACTATAGATAGTATGCAGATGACGTCACTCAGGCCTTTGTTATTGTTTTTGCCATCCGCGTTTGTGAGTTGTTCTCACTAAACTGTATTAACCAGACTATAAAAGTTCATGGTTACACAGAGTTTGTGTGTTGGTCCGTTATACTTCCGGATGGCAATGTTGTGAACTCCTTGGCCAAGCGCATTCTATCTATAGATAGTATGCAGATGACGTCACTCAGGCCTTTGTTATTGTTTTTGCCATCCGCGTTTGTGAGTTGTTCTCTCTAAACTGTATTAACCAGACTATAAAAGTTCATGGTTACACAGAGTTTGTGTGTTGGTCCGTTATACTTCCGGATGGCAATGTTGTGAACTCCTTGGCCAAGCGCATTCAATCTATAAACGTTTAAGGTTACACAAAGTTTTATGTCTTTGGTACGTTAAATCTGGCTGGTGGATGTTATGAGTATTTTAGCCAAACGCATAGCATCCACTAAGTCGGGATGAATTAGACGCCAAAAAAAAAATGGATTTGGAGTATCTAATAATAAAATGTACCATTTTGTCCCAAAAATTGTCGAATTAACAATGAATGTTGACTGAACTAAATGAGGAAAAGGTGACTTTTCATTTAATTTGTGTGTATGCGCTACTGCTCTTGAGTTTATATATATATATATATATATATATATATATATATATATATATATATATATATATGTTTATGTGTGTTTATATATATAAATTATATATATATATATATATATATATATATATATATATATATATATATATATATATATATATATATATATATATATATATATACAGCTCCTGTAATACTAGGGTCGAGCACTTTTATTTCGTGGTTTTTATTCCACACCTTATATATATATATATATATATATATATATATATATATATATATATATATATATATATATATATATAAGATTTATTTAAGATTTGCAAAGCTAATTAGATTCCATGCACTAAGTAAACATTCGCCAGTCGTTCTTTGGCCTCCAGTTCTTTGTTTAACCGGTGGATTATGAGACTTTATTTGCACGATCTAAAAGCGATTATTGTATAAGCATTATTTAATTCGTCCCAACTATTGGGAAACCTCTTTGGTGTAATGGTAGCACGTCTGACGTGTGTGATCAGAAGGTCTGAGGTTTGATCCCCAGGAAGTCGAGGCAAGCTTATTGTTTTGGAATTATTTTTTTCCTTGTATTTTTCATTCTGCTTTGTCTGGCACTATTTAATAAACACATTTTGATATTATTATTATGCAATTTGCCTTATTTTAATTTTTTTTTAATTGCTTTTATAGAGCGCAATATCCACTAAACGTGCCCAAAGCGACCCTGACCCACAACAACACGTAACAATCCCTAATCCATATTAACACGTAACATGTAGAACGAGACATGACGCCTGTTAGGCGATAATAATTTTTTTTCCGACAGAGACAATGCTGTTAACGGCCAAGCACTCATTTTACACCTGAGTACGGTGAAAGAATGTGAGTAAAGAGTCTTTTCCAAGGACTCAACTATGCGTTGAGCGAGGATTGAACCCAGGACCTTCCGATCCGAAAGTGAGTGTCATACCACAAGATAACATAGCCGCACAAAAGCAATGGCGGTCATTAACAATTAACAATTAAAATAAGCACAATTTGTGCGGCTATGTGGCCTTGCGGTATGATACTCGCTTTTGGGTCAGAAGGTCCTGGGTTCGAGCCTCGCTCGGCGCATAGTTGAGTCCTTGGAAAAGGCTCTTTACTCACATTCTCTCACCGTACTCAGATGTAAAATGATTACCTGGCCGTTAACAGCATTGTCTCTGTCGGGAAAAAAATTGTATTATCGCCTAACAGGCGTCATTCATGTCTCATTCTAAATGTTACGTGTTGATGTGATTTAGAGACCCTTTGTAAAGCGCTTTGAGCACATTTAATGGACATTACTCTATATAAAGGCTCAGGTTTTTTTTTGTGGGGTTTTTTTATTAACAATGTTTAATCAATGGACAGTCCTGTCACCCTGATACTGGGACATACAATTCCCAAATAGAATGTATCTTTAAAAAGATGTTATTTGAGCTCAAAAGATTTTTAAACATTTGGAAAATTGCCTTTTTTTAAAACTTATTTGCGAAGACTAAATAGATAAGCATCTATAAAAAAAAAATTCATACCCCTCAATTTCATAAATATATCAATGTGCAGCTATTATGTGCGGCTATGGGGTCTTTTGGTAAGACACTCGCTTTTGGAATGGAACGTCCTGGGTTCGAGTCTCGCTCGGCGCATAGTAGAGTCCTTGGAAAAGACTGATTACTCACATTCTCTCACCGTACTCTGATGTAAATTGAGTACTTGGCCGTTTACAACGTTGTGTCTGTCGGGAAAAATTGTATTATCGCCTGTCATGTCTCGTTCTACTGGACCCTTTGTAAAGCGCTTTGAGCACATTTAGCGTATATTGCCCTATATATAAAATCTCACGGTTTTTGTTTGTTTTCTTTTCTTTAAGCTCACTTTGGAGAAAAAATATAAGAAAAGGACTCACCTCCCTATGGAATATTTGTTGTATCCGATTCAAAATTCCCATTTTGACTAGAATGTGGAAAACTTCTTTACACACTAAAATTCATCCTAAATCAAACACAGAATCCATAAAAATCCGAATTTATCCGAATCTAATGTCAACGCAAAATGATTTCTAACCCCATAGTCAATGTTTATTTGGAACTACACAATGCATTTTCAAGAGAGAAGAACAATAATGAAATATACTTCATCTGCATATCACGGCTATCCATTTGAAATATATTAGCTGCTTTACCTACTGTCATTGCTAATGAATAGTGATGGTAATAATAATAATAATAATAATAATAATAATAATAATAATAATAATAATAATAATAATAATAATAAATAATAATAATAATAATAAAATAATAATAATAATAATAATAATAATAATAATAATAATATAATAATAATAATAATAATAATAATAATAATAATAATAATAGATAATGATAATGATGATGATAATAATAATAAGATAATAAGAATAATAATAATATAATAATAATAATAATAATAATAATAATAATATAATAATAATAATAATAATAATAATAATAATAATAATAATAATAATAATAATAATAATAATAATAATAATAATAATAATAATAATAATAATAATAATAATAATAATAATAATAAAAGAAGAAGAAGAAGAAGAAGAAAAGAAGAAGAAGAAGAAGAAGAAGAAGAAGAAGAAGAAGAAGAAGAAGAAGAAGAAGAAGAAGAAGAAGAAGAATGAAAATGATAATAAAACCAATATCACATTATATAAAACACACTTTCCAGTTAAATATAGAATACAAAGAAATAAAACGATAGATGCACAAAGACTGAACAATCTTCAACTCAGACTAGCCAGTCTGTGTCACCAGTTGTATATTCAAAATGAATATTTGATGAAATAATCCTATCGTTTGTAGAACTAGACCAAAAAACGGAGAGAAAAGGTATCTCCTTATCTAATAATATTATAAAAGTTATAAATTCAATAAGAGTCTATGTATGCTGCTAAACTTTCTGTTTGATTTAATTTCAATTTTCATCAAACGAGAACTTAACGGGGAATCTCCGAAAAAGAAGGGAAATTTGTAAAGCAAATAAATTATCGTATTCGTACTCGTCAAAATTCAGGGGCGGCAAACAAGATGATGATGATGATGCCCATAATTCTGAGCAAAATTTCGTGTTGACTATGAATATGTGATCAAGCGTACGGAGGGATTCCACTAGAATGGGCTGTAGTAATCTTATAGCATCATTTATGGCCGCTTGTGTCTCTTTCCCCTACCCCACCCCTCCTTCTTTAACCCACCCCCCCCCCCCACCACCTCCCGTTTTAGGGGACCCGCCGTTCTACACACACTGGAATTTGATGAAGTATCGATTTGGGGGGAGGGGAGGGGCGGGGGAAGCGGGGAGGGGCGGTGATTGATGTAACCCTTTGAATGTGAGAATCGGTTTGATTCAAATCGACGTGTATATATTTGAATGTTGTACTGGACAATATTTTGTATTGGTTGGAGACGCCGTGCATGACGTATTTGCAGGTCTGATTACCCAATTCCTTATGGACTCATTGTTGTAATGGAAATCTCAAAAAATAATGCAAAATTTTGTCAATTACAACAATGTTAAACTAGGCCAATAAGTGAGTTCGGATGTCAGACCTGCATTGATGTACACGTCGGTTGGAGAGTATTTCCATTATAACAAGGAGCCCATAACAATTTGGGTTAACAGATCTGTAAATAAGTACACATCTTGGTTCTAACCAAAAGATATTCATACAACAAGAGGATGTTCATGCAACTAGTGTCTTCTCTTGATTGCTAAACTGAAGATCATAAATTCCTCTTGAAGTCAAGACAGTTGTGATGCTAAAGTTGTGTCCGTGTGATTGATTCATTAATTAATCAGTAGATATTTGACCAATCAAAACATGGAATTTGTAACAAACCTTCACGCGTGCTCGGACAAACATGGTTGGTTGTTTATAAACAATAACATGACTGAAATCGACATCTCTCTCTCTCTCTCTCTCTCTCTCTCTCTCTCTCTCTCTCTCTCTCTCTCTGTCTGTCTGTGTGTGTGTGTGTGTGTGTGTGTATGTCTGTGTGTGTGATCATTGTCATTGTTTACATACCACCAAATGGGTGACTAGTTATCACACAATTTTCTTGATCATATTATAAACGGCTTTAGTTTACACGTAGGTCTCTATCTTGGTTTTATTTATTAAGCGATAGAACAGTGGGTATTTTACTTAGACACATACCATCGATAGTAAAACCTGTGTAGTTTGCTTTGTTTACCAATCACTGCCATTGTTTACACATTATGACGATTTTCCGAGAGGCGTGGTTAGTTGTTTACACATTATGACGATTGTCCGAGAGGCGGGGGTATCTATGTATCTATTGTTGCTTTCCTTACTTATAATAGCCACGCTCTTACGTACACGATTCAAAGTGACACTAGAAGTAAAAGCTGTGATCTGTAAAAAGTCATTAAACAAAAATAAATATAACAGCTTAAAAAAAAATACCAAACACGGGACGTTTCGAGCACAAAACCCTTCTTCAGCCAACAACAACAACAACAAAACATAAATACATTACTAAATTCCAGATCGTCGACAAAGAGAATTTACCAAATTTCTGATGCGGGCTTCGTTGTAGATGTAGTGAAAACGGTTTGAGCCGCGGTTAGATGTAACCCGATAAACATTAAAAGAAAACATCATTTGTAGGAGAGAAAAAAATAGTCTCGCAGTGAAAGGGTTAATGTTGGTGCTAATAGGATTCAATAGTCGTAACGTCACTTCCTTCCAAATGACGCATGGTAACTTACCAACACTGGCTCTAAACTATCGGAACAATGGCGGACGCCCGTATGAAATATTTCCCCGGCGAGCATAAAAGCGTATCCAGAGGGGAAAAAAAAAACCCATAAATTTGATCATGTTTTAACTTTTACACATTCTGACCACAAGGCATATGAAAAGTTCTAGCCAGCTTGAAGAATAAAAAGTAATGATTTTCTTTGTTTAGAACCAAGATGGCCGCCGTTGCCGGGCGGCGTGACATCAGACTACTGAATCCAATTGACATCGTCTGAAGGACGGGATGAGGTTATGCCGGAATGAGATTTGGGGAAATAAAATCGTGAAGAATCGAGTTGTGTCAATATTTGTTTTAAACTCTTGTATAATATTCATACCGATGAAGAGAATGTGTCATTGTGAGAGTAAATTCATTTACAGAATGATTCCAAGTGTCGCCACAATGTTTGTGTTGGGCTCGAGTCCAATTGGAAACATTTGATATGTTAAATGATATCAATTTGGAAAAAAAATATATGATATTTCACATGTGATAGATTTAAATATTAAAACAATCGGTGTGTTTTGGTTGTCTTCTTTTGTCTGGGATATTATTATTTTTATTTTTTTCTCCCAATACGCTTCAACAATAATGACGTCACTTCCCTCGTAATGACGCATGGTAACTTAGTAACTGGCTCTAAACTATCGGAACAATTGGGGACGCCCTTATAAAATATTTCTCCGACGAGCAGCATAAAAGCGCACCCAGAGGAGAAAGACATTATAAATATGATCGTGTTTTGACTTTTACACATTCTGATCACAAGATATATGAAAAGTTCTAGCCAGCATGAAGAATAAAAAGTACCGATTTTCTTTGTTTAGAACCACGACGGCCGCCGTTGCTGGCCACGGGACATCAGACTATTGAATCCAATTGGCATGGGTTTTCGTTGATTTTTTATTGTTGTTTTTAATGTTGTTGTTGTTGTTGTTGTTGTTGCTGTTGTTGTTGCTGTTGTTGTTATTATTGTTATAGAATCTTTTATTTTTTATTTTTTATTTTCCTTTTCTTTTTCTTTTTTTCTATCTTGTAAAGTTACCAGCATTTTAATTCAGAGAACAGACCAATCACTGGTTGAAAAACATGACAGATAATGTATATAGATAGTATACGCTTGGCTAAGAAGCTCACAACATTGCCATCCGGAAGTATAACGGTCCAACACACAAAACTGTGTGTAACCTTAAACGTTTATAGTCTGGTTAACTCACTCAACCCTAACACCGACTATATCCACAGTTTACCCAGGTTACTTTTACCCCATGCCTATTTATTACATTTTTATGAGACAAATTATAGGCGCCGTATCAAAGCTAATGTTTTTAGTTTTCGCATGTTAATGGTAGTTGAATAAAACTATCTATATGCATGCTCATTTTAAATATATTTTTCCAATTTTGAAAATTAGAAAAAATCTCTAGGATTGAGTGAGTTAATACAGTTTAATGAGCATAAACGCGGATGGCAAAAAAAAAAATAACAAAGACCCGAATGACGTCAACGTTATTCTATCTATACCTCTAGGGTTGAAAAACTCAAACAAAATGCGATTTAGATTACATTTGACTTCAAAAACGTCTCAGGCTTGAGAAATTTTGACAAGTTTGAGGTCATTTTAATTGATCGATATTTGGGTGGAAGTAAAAGAAAAGTAAAGAGTGTGGAGGGGGGGGGGGGGGGGGGGAGGAGAGACGTCATTTTGCGACAGATCGAGCATGACATAAGTAGCGTAAATAATCTTGCTAGTCCCAAGTATCATGGCGGAATATTTAATCCCTTTCAGAACATGTCGGGGAGTCACTGAGCATACTTGTGGTGAGACGATACTACCCAGGCAGGGGAGTTAATCATATTTATTTATAGATCGATTTTAATTCAATATAGATAGTATGCGCTTGGCTGTGAAGCTCACAATATTGGAAATGCCATCCGGAAGTATAACGGACCGACACACAAAACTATGTTTAACCATGAACTTTTATAGTCTGGTAAATCCAGTCACGTGAGAATTACTCATATACGTGGATTGCAACCAAAAAAAAAAAAAAAACAACCCAATAACAATGACCCGAGTGACGTCAACTTCATTCTATTCTATTCTTCATTCTCCAGGACGTCCGTAACTTTGGGGCCGTTCACAAACCATGTGGACACTTTTTTACCATATTTAGACTCCCCCCTCCCCCCTGTGGACAGACGTGGACAAATAACATACCACCTACCCCCCCCCCCCCCACTGTGGACGTCCATGGTACAAATTAGACTCACAACGCATAAAGTTGCAAATTGTGGCCTTTTAAGTTCAGGTTGCGTTCTATGTATATAAATATTATATATAGCCTTAATCTAGTGTGCATAATATTATTCAGAATTAAGGGAAAAACTTTAAATTGTTATCCACAAAAAAGCCTTCAATTCAATCCTTTTTTTATATCAAAGTCAAAGAAAAATCTCTTCTCACAAGAGCATTGCCTATAATAAAATAATAACTATTATTAATTATATATGGAGGCAACTTGAACTTAAAGGGCCACAATGTACAACTTAAGGCGTTTAATAGAAATAGTACCTAGTACAATTACAAGATAAATATTTCAAATACCATTTGAACACACAAAACTTTATTGAACTTTTCAACGGAATAATTCTGAGAACATTTGAAACATAAAAATGCAATACATATAATTATTTTTCTTAATATTTCACCTATTGTAATGCATTTTGGACTGGATTAAACTCAAAATTCAATGGTTAAAATAAACACATGATTTTTAAAAATCTGAATGCACATTTGATTTATGCACATTTAAAGTACAAAATATAAGTTTAAAAGTCATCAGTCCAAGGACACCTCATGGCTTCAAAAATGTTTCTGTAGACAGGCATTGCACTAGAATCCCTCTCTATGAAGGGACTTATTTCAATCTCTTCTTCACCACCTTCCTGCAAAGAATGTTCATCGGATAAATGTGGGACTTCATTGCCGATTAGCCCACATTTCTGATGCATGCCTTTCTTGTGCCTTCGCATAGAAGCTACAGAAGGAAAATACAAAGAACACTCTGGACATGTTCGTGCGTCTACCTCATCCATCACTTTTGGACAAAATTTGTCATACTGAGCATCTCTTTGTTTACTCGCACTCACACCAGGAATTGGGAGGGACAGAGCAAGTCTTTGCATTAGAGACATGTACTGATGTCCAACTGGAGTCTCTGGTATCACTGGACCTTTGCTTGATTTGGCAATAGAAGTTGGTCCAGGGATAAACCTATCAGGAAAAACCAACCGCCAGTTGCTACGGAATTCACCACAACATGTTAAGTCATTGCATTTGACGATTTGTAAGAAATATTGAGACTGCCTTTGACAAAATTGTTGATGGTTCTTTTCCTTTTTCTTTTTTTTTTATTTATTGTTAAATAACTTTGTCCACATGGACAACCTACTGACCCCCTCCCCCTCCCCTATGGACCAGGTGTGGACATTTAGCACACCCCCCCCCTGCCCCCCTCACTGTCCACATGGTTTGTGAACGGCCCCTTTCAACATTTACTAGGGGCGACGAGTACATATATTATGTAGGTCTGATATCTGAACCCACCTTTGGCCTAATTTGACATCTAAACAGATTGTCAACATGGATGAAAACTGGAAATGGCAACGGCCTGTTTTGATTAGATCCAGATTGTCAACATGGATGAAAACTGGAAATGGCAACGGCCTGTTTTGATTAGATCAACCCCCCCCCCCCCCCCCCCCCCCCCCCCCCCCCCGAGAAAAGGAGCAAGGATTGTCCCCTAGGCCAGTCGGAAAGGAACAAGAATGACTTTCTCTGATATTTTAGTAAATACTAATGTGAAATTGAATGTAAACGTATTGAGGACAATTGCTATAGTTGGTTACATTGACTAAGACTAAAATCCCACAATGAAATGTTTACATCTTATTGAGGACAATTGTTATAGTTGGTTACATTGATTAAAACTAAAATCCCACAATTAAACGTTTACATCTTATTGAGGACAATTGTTATAGTTGGTTACATTGACCAAGACTAAAATCCCATAATTAAATGTTTACATCTTATTGAGGACAATTGTTATAGTTGGTTACATTGATTAAACTAAAATCCCACAATTAAACGTTTACATCTTATTGAGGACAATTGTTATAGTTGGTTACATTGACCAAGACTAAAATCCCAAATTAAACGTTTACATCTTATTGAGGACAATTGTTATAGTTGGTTACATTGACCAAGACTAAAATCCCATAATTAAACGTTTACATCTTATTGAGGACAATTGTTATAGTTGGTTACATTGACTAAGACTAAAATCACATAATTAAACGTTTACATCTTATTGAGGACAATTGTTATAGTTGGTTACATTGACTAAGACTAAAATCCCACAATTAAACGTTTACATCTTATTGAGGACAATTGTTATAGTTGGTTACATTGACCAAGACTAAAATCCCATAATTAAACGTTTACATCTTATTGAGGACAATTGTTATAGTTGGTTACATTGACTAAGACTAAAATCCCATAATTAAACGTTTACATCTTATTGAGGACAATTGTTATAGTTGGTTACATTGACTAAGACTAAAATCCCACAATTAAACGTTTACATCTTATTGAGGACAATTGTTATAGTTGGTTACATTGACCAAGACTAAAATCCCATAATTAAACGTTTACATCTTATTGAGGACAATTGTTATAGTTGGTTACATTGACTAAGACTAAAATCCCATAATTAAACGTTTACATCTTATTGAGGACAATTGTTATAGTTGGTTACATTGACTAAGACTAAAATCCCATAATTAAACGTTTACATCTTATTGAGGACAATTGTTATAGTTGGTTACATTGACTAAGACTAAAATCCCATAATTAAACGTTTACATCTTATTGAGGACAATTGTTATAGTTGGTTACATTGACTAAGACTAAAATCCCATAATTAAACGTTTACATCTTATTGAGGACAATTGTTATAGTTGGTTACATTGACTAAGACTAAAATCCCATAATTAAACGTTTACATCTTATTGAGGACAATTGTTATAGTTGGTTACATTGACTAAGACTAAAATCCCACAATTATTTTGTGCGGCTATGTGGTCTAGTGGTATGACACTCGCTTTCGGATCGGAAGGTCCTGGGTTCGAGTCTCGCTCGGCGCATAGTTGAGTCCTTGGAGAAGGCTCTTTAGTCACATTCTCTCACCGTACCCAGGTGTAAAATGAGTACCTGGCCATTAACAGCGTAGTCTCTGTCCCAAAAATTTGTAATATCGCCTGACAGGCGTCATGTCTCGTCCTACATGTTATGTGTTGCTGTTGACCAGGGACCCCTTTAAAGCGCTTTGAGCACGTTTAGTGGATATTGCGCTATATAAAAGCTCAAGTTTTTAATTAAACGTTTACATCTTATTGAGGACAGTTGCTATAGCTGGTTACATTGACTAAATCTAAAATCCTACATTTAAGCGGTTACATCTTATTAAATAAAATAAAGTAATAAAATTGAGCTTTATATAGCGCAAAATCCACTAAATGTGCTCAAAGCGCTTTACAAGGGGTCCCTGGTCAACAGCAACATTTAACACGGACGGGACATGCCGCCAGTTAAGCGATATTACAATCTTTCAGACAAAGACAACGCTGTTAACGGCAAGATACTTATTTTACACCTGAGTACGGTGAGAGAAAGTGAGTAAAGTGCCTTTTCCAAGGACTCAACTATGCGCCGAGCGCGAAGCTCGAACCCAGGACCTTCCGATCGGAATTCGAGTGTCATACCACAAGACCACACAGACGCACATTGAGGAACCTGTCTGATTACAGTGACAAAAACTAAAATCCCACATTTAATTCTATTAATATTTTATTTTAATCACATCGTTGTTGTCTGATTCATTTCGACATAATGTTTTAGTGACGGCGAATAATATTTGAAGTAAATGTTTTCCAGCCAAACTGAGAACATGTGTTTTGCCAGAGTATAGCCGATTATTCTCACACACTCTGGCGCCCTGGACTCCAATTAATTCGCTCCCCCTTTCCCTTCCCCGCCTCCCCCCCCCCCCCCCCCCCCCCCCCTTCCCATTTCTGGTTGTCTTCTCTGTATCCTTGAGGCCGCACTCTTTGTGTATATGCCACCTTTGTTCTTTCTCTCTTTCATTTGATGATGAAGACGATGACAACGCACGACGATGATGATGATGACAATAATAACAGTAATAATGATATCACAAAGTAGTAGTAATATTTTCTTTTAAATGAATAATTTCCTTTCGATGAATAAAGTATTATTATTATTATATTATTATTATTATTATTATTATTATTATTATTATTATTATTATTATTATTATTATTATTATTATTATTATTATATTATAAGTAGTAGTAGTGGTAGTAGTAATAGTAGTAGTAGTAGTAGTAGTATAGTAGTTTGTAGTAGTAGTAGTAGTAGTATAGTAGTAGTAGGAGTAAGTAGTAGTAGTAGTAGTAGTAGTAGTAGTAGTAGTAGTAGTAGTAAGTAGTAGTAGTGGTAGTAGTATAGTAGTAGTAGTAGTAGTAGTAGTAGTAGTAGTAGTAGTAGTAGTAGTAGTAGTAGTAGTAGTAGTAGTAGTAGTAGTAGTAGTTGAGAATGAAGAGTCCTTCAAGAAATCATGAAATATTTCTTGCCATCCTCTATCCACATTTCTCTCCCTACCTCTCATGATTTGTTTTCTCTCCTACATCTTTCCAGTCCTTCAACATCTTTCCCTCTTGATTAACTTTTTCCTTAATGCTTTCCATCCTAAACTCCTTATTATTTTTGTTTCCACCACAGACTACCTCTTCCTTCCTACACTCACTTCCATCCATCCACTATTCCAATCTCATTCCCCATCCATCCATTCATTCATCCCTCCTTCACTCTATTCCTCCATTATCCACCCTATCCTTCTTCCTTCCTACACTCACATCCATCTATCCACTCTACCAACCTCATTACCCATCCATCCATCCATCCCTCCTTCACTCTATTCCTCCATCATCCACCCTATCCTTCCTCCCTACACTCACTTCCATCCATCCACTCTTCCAATCTCATTCCCCATCCATCCATCCATCCACCCATCCATCCCTCCTTCTCTCTATTCCTCCATTATCCACGCTATCCTTCTTCCTCCCTACACTCACATCCATCCATCCACTCTTCCAATCCCATTCCCCATCCATCCATCCACCCATCCATCCATCCATCCATCCATCCATCCCTCCTTCTCTCTATTCCTATAAAGTTTCAAAGACTGTGAAAAATGTGGGTGTCTATTTTGATTCAGAAATGAGAATGTCAGCTCACATTTCTGCTCTCTGTAAATCTTTATACTTTCAATTGAAGAAAATCAGTTCGATCCGTCAGTATATTGCAATTGGAACATGTAAAACATTGGTTGTTTCCCTCATTTTTTCGAAACTAGATTATTGTAACTCGCTGCTTGTCAACTTGCCTCAGGCTTCTATTAAACAATTACAACTACTGCAAAACAGTGCAGCAAGATTAGTTTTTGGCAAAAAAAAATTTGATCATGCAACCCCTTTGTTGGCCTCTCTCCACTGAAAAGCGCACATATTACAAAGCAGCGTGTCTTGTTTATAAGTGTTTGGCTGGTATAGCACCGGCATATCTCACAGATCACGTGGTCATGTGTAAATTTGAAAATTACACTTTAAGATCATGTAAAGACCAAACGAAAATTTCGGAAAAAAGATCAAGAACAAAATTTGGTGATAGATCGTTTGCTTGTTTCGGCCCCAAGATTTGGAATGAACTACCACGTGGTCTGAGGGAGTGCAAGTCTTTACCTACTTTTAAAAAGAATCTCAAGACACATTTTTACTGTATTTGTTTTTCTTGACTCAAATATGAATCCTTGATTTGGCTATGAGTTATTATTGTTGTTATTATTTTTTTTCACTTAAAATTGATATTTATATTGTAAAGTGCCCAGAGCTTGTGTTTTACACGAGAATGAGCGCTATATAAATGTGTATTATTATTATTATTCCTCCATTATCCACCCTATCCTTCTTCCTCCCTACACTCACCTCCATCCATCCACTCTTCCAATCTCATTCCCCATCCATCCATCCATCCATCCATCCATCCATCCATCCATCCATCCATCCTTCTCTCTATCCCTCCATTATCCACCCTATCCTTCTTCCTCCTTACACTCACCTCCATCTTTCCACTCTTACAATCTCATTCCCCATCCATCCACCCATCCATCCATCCATCCCTCCATCCACCCATCCCTCCTTCTCTCTATTCCTCCATTATCCACCCTATCCTTCTTCCTTCCTACACTCACCTCCATCCATCCACTCTTCCAACCTCATTACCCACCCATCCATCCATCCATTCATCCACCAATCCTTCCCTCCTTCTCTCTATTCCTCCACTATCCACCCCATCCTTCTAATTCCATCTATGACTCTAGCATCCCCTGGAGCGCTGGTCAGTCCCACTCTTGTTCCAGAGTCGTGTCTCATTTCCTAGTGTCCAGTCCTTGTCCAAACCAGTCCTGCCCCCTCCCCCCCCCCCCACCCCTACCCCAACCCCTTTCCTACCCCCTCTCCCCCAACCCAACCTCAATGATTTATTCCTCTGCTCTTTACAGCTCCATAAAACCTTTCTCCTCTACTTTCATTGTCTCCAAATGGCCGTATATTATTATTTTGTCACATAGGGAATCCTGGCAGTATCTCCTCTGCATGAATTGGGATTCACCATTTGATGAAAAGCACAATGAGAAAATTTGGATAAAGAGAGGGAACAGATGAAAGAGAGAGGGGAAGGATGATTGAGAAAAGTGATTGAGATGAATGATTGAAGAGAATGGCATGCATATTAATAGAAAGACAGATAAATACACACACGCAAACACACGCACGCACACAAACAGAGAGAGAGAGAGAGAGAGAGAGAGAGAGAGAGAGAGAGAGAGAGATTAAAGAGAAATAGAAAGAAAATCAAACAAGCATACATATAAATCAGTAGAGGATATTGGAAAAGTTACAGAGGGAAAATGAGAGCTAGAGAAGATCAAGATCCAAAAATAGACAAATAAATGTGTCTGTGTGTGTGTGTGTGTGTGTGTGTGTGTGTGTGTGAAAGAAAGAGAGAAAGAGAGAGTGATATATAGAGAGAGTGGGTATGTCTGTGAGTGTGTGTGTGTGTGTGTGTTCGTTTTTTGGCGTGTGGACGTGATTGAAAGAGAGAAAAAGAAAGACAGAAAGAGATAGATAAATAGATATAGATAGATCGATAGATAGATAGAGAGAGGGATAGAGATAGAGAGAGAGAGAGAGAGAGAGAGAGAGAATGTCATTAGTAATGGTAACTTTATATTAAAAGAAAGTTCTGCCTTCATGTCTTGCATATTCACATAGATCTCGTTATTCGCCATAGGATACACACGACAGGATGTGCTCCATCCAATTCATAACTCATTTACCCTAAATATTTTCACGATTCATAATTACAGTTTACATCGGTCAGAAATGCAAACATACTCCAATCATTTTAAATGGAGCCTGGGGGGGGGGGGGGGCGTGGCTACATTGGTTGATTCGGTGTCTGGAACCACCCGATCTATTAAAAATTATGGATTACAGCATTTTTAAAAAGTAATAAAACTGAGAAATGGTATATAGATATCGCCTCTTATTTATTTGAGTAAGTCTTTTCTTCAATTTTATGTCTTTCTTTTGTATTTACAATACTCTTCAACAGTCGTAACGTCACTTCCTTCCTAATGACGCATGGTAACTTAGTAACACTGGCTCTAAACTATCGGAACAATGGGAGACGCCCGTATGAAACATTTCCCCGGTGAGCATAAAAGCGTATCCAGAGGGGAAAACATAAATTTGATCATGTTTTGACTTTTACACATTCTGATCTGGAATTTAGTAATGCATTATATCTTTATTGTTTTTGTTTTGTTTTGTTTTGTTTTGTTTTGTTTCGTTTTTTGGGGTTTTTTTGTTTTTTTTTTTTGGGGGGGAAGGGTTTTGAACCCGAAACGTTCTGTGTTGAGTATTTTGTTCTTTTTCAAAGCTGTTATATCCATTTCTGTTTGTTACTTGTTACAGTCCACAGTTACTTGTTACAGTCCACAGCTTCTAGCAGCTTACTATCACTTTAAAAAATAGCCCAAATTTCTTCTTTTTTTTTTTTCCTTTACAAATTTCAGGTTTTTATAATTTAAATTATCCCTACATAATATCGTTTTAAGACGGTGGGTAACAAATATGAGATTTGACTTTTATTGTCAGTTTGAGAGAAAATCTATATTGCCTTCAATATGACATCAAAAGATAACCTAAATTTCATATTTTTTACAAAGAATTGAACAAGTGTCTATGAAAGGTGCCAGACAAAGCAAGATAGAAAAATACAAGAAAAAAAAACAATTCCAAAAAATCAGTCGACCTCGACTGGGGATCGAACTTCAGACACACTGGTTCAGTTCTTTATCTTACATCGATGCCTGCTCCTTAATTTCTTAATCTGATATGTTTGACAAGAAAATCTGATTTATTTTTTTAAATCGAAATTATTCCGACATAATTCCAGTTTGGGACGGCGCATCAACAATGATGATATTAGAGGGTCTATGTTTTAAAAAACAAAATTTAATTAACTATTCTCGTCCCCAAAACCTTCTGTGCAGAAATTACTTGTTCCATTTAATCAATGAAAGTCAATTCTATTGCCCTTAGACACTTACTATGATTTTTGAAACGCTCCAAAACCCTACCGTATTAACCAGTTAACTGTCGTACTCTGGGAAGATACGGATTTTAAAATTTGGCCAGAAAACTCGTCCTTCAATCGATTTAAATCACCCTAATCTTTACACAGCTCTTAAACCTGGGACTTGATGGAAGACCACGCGAGGTCTCAGGTTTGAGAGGTGGTTTGTTTTTTACTAAGATGAGAGTCATTGAAATCGATTGATATTTGAAGGACGAGTTTCCTGGCCAAATTTTTGAAGATGTATGTGTCTTTCCAGTTAATTGGTGAAACCAATTGGAATTGGAGTGCCCTTACATCGGAACCCTCCAAACCTCATCGTATTTAATCAATTCGATTGCCCTTAAAATGAAACCATCCAAAACTTCATAGTTCCACATCAATTGGATTCAACAGTAGTAACGTCACTTCCCTCGTAATGACGCATGGTAACTTAGTAACTGGCTCTAAACTATCGGAACAATGGCGGACGCCTTTATGAAATATTTCTCCGACGAGCATAAGAGCGTATCCAGAGGAGAACAAAAACATTATAAATCTGATCATGTTTTGACTTTTACAAATTATGATCACAAGACAAATGAAAAGTTCTAGCCAGCATGGAGAATAAAAAGTACCGATTTTCTTTGTTTAGAACCACGATGACCGCCGTTGCTGGGCGACGTGACATCAGACTATTGAATCCAATTTGTTGCTTCTACAAATATGCTCAAGAGTTTTGTTTTATCGATGATTCTTCTCTGTCCATTTTCAAGTGAATGAATGAATGAATGAATGAATGAATGAATGAATGAATTTATATAGCGCCTAGATAAATAAAACAAAACAATAAATTAATAATTTAATCATAAAATCTATCATATTTGAATAGCATCAATCAATTTGTAATTTAATTACCACGCACTGTACTACAAGATGAAAATTTAGGATATCTATAACATGTAGGCCTCATAGAAATGTTAAACATCAAATGATTTTCTAAAGAGATGTGTTTTAAGTTTCTTTTTAAAATGTTCAAATGTCGGACATTTTTTGAGGGATGGAGGCAGTTGGTTCCATAAGACGGGTGCCAACAAGTGTTGTCTAGATATGCGATATTTTCCTGGCGCAGCGTGAGACATCATTCAATTCGATAGATTTAATAGTATTTCCATTACCGGGTAGGTTTAATTATACTCCAATTTACTGAATAAATAAAGCAAGCACTTTCACCAGAAAGAATCGGGTTCGAGCCCTGTTTCGGCATCTCATTTTTTTTTTTTTCTGGAGTAATAAACTAAGTCCCTGTTGCCCCTTTGGGGCGAAGTACTGCGGCTGACGCTAGTGTTATCTTGGTCTTTTTCGAGGAAGTAGTGTTAAGTGTTCCTTAAGGCCAATGAAGCCAGGTTATCCCAGTTTTTATAACGTGAAAAGGGCAATAGCAATTGCTTGCTATCCTTTGGATATGACGCGACTCTTTATTTGAGATAGATCCTAAAGGATTTTTTTCTTTTCCCCAGAGGATGGATAAAGGGAATTCTTTTCTCATCGTTTCCACCACAAGAGCAGAGACTTCCCACCAATTCACAAATCAAGATGACTATGAGTTGGGTTTAGCTTGATCTTTTTTTCAAGATAGTATTAGTAGTAGTAGTATTAGTAGTAGTAGTAGTAGTAGTAGTAGTAGTAGTAGTAGTAGTAGTAGTAGTAGTAGTAGTAGTAGTAGTAGTAGTAGTAGTATAGTATGTAGTAAGTAGTAGTAGTAGTAGTAGTAGTATTAGTAGATATGTGTAGTAGTAGTAAGTATTAGTAGTAGTAGTAGTAGTAGTAGTAGAAGTATAGAGTATGTAGTAGTATAGTAAGTAGTTATAGAGAGTATATAGTATAGTTTAGTAGTAGTAGTAGTAGTAGTAGTATAGTAGTAGTAGTAAGTAGTAGTAGTATAGTAGTAGTATAGTAGTTGTAGTAGTAGTAGTAGTAGTAGTAGTAGTAGTAGTAGTAGTAGTTAGTAGTAGTAGTAGTAGTAGTAGTAGTATAGTAGTAGTATAGTAGTTAGTAGTTAGTAGTAGTAGTAGTAGGTAGTAGTAGTAGTAAGTAGTGTAGTAGTAGTATAGTAGTAGTAGTAGTAGTAGTAGTAGTAGTAGTAGTAGTAGTAGTAGTAGTAGTAGTAGTAGTAGTAGTAGTAGTAGTAGTAGTATAGTAGTAGTAGTAGTAGTAGTAGTAGTAGTAGTAGTAGTAGTAGTAGTAGTAGAGTAGTAGTAGTAGTAGTAGTAGTAGTAGTAGTAGTATAGTAGTAATAGTAGTATATAGTAGTAGTAGTAGTATAGTAGTATGAGTAGTAGTAGTAGTAGTATAGTAGTAGTAGTAGTAGTAGTATAGTTAGTAGTCGTAGTAGTAGTAGTGGAAATGAGTAGTAGTAGTATAGTTGTATATGTTGTATAGAGTAGTTAGTGTATTTTAGTAGATAGTACAAAGCTAGAGACTATTTGTTAGTCGATAGTAATATTGCATCAGCCCACTGTCAAGTATCCAATTCTATTGCGTGAAACGGACAATAGTAATTGCTTGTTATCATTTGGATAGGACGCTAGTCTTTTTTCGAGATAGACCCTAAAGAAAACTTTTTTTTCAGCGGATGTACATAGGGAATACTTTTCTTATTGTTTCCATCACAAGAGCAGAGAATTTCCATAAAATAACTCTGATAGTTCTCGAGATGGTAACCAACGCGTCCATATTGACTCAAAGGTTTTACTCAAAGCTTGTTGAACACTAGAGACCTATTTCTAATGGTCTCTTGATATCTGTCTATCCTCCACCCCCCCCCCCCCTCGCTCTCTATCTCTATCTATCTCCCATTCTCATTCTCTCTCTATCTATCTATACCTCTCTCTCACACACATACACACACTCATCCACACTCACACACACACTCACACACACACTCACACACACACTCTCACACACACACACACTCATCCACACACACACTCACACACACACACTCTCACACACACACACACTCATCCACACTCACACACACACATACACACACACACACACTCCGCATCCTCCACCCCCATCCTATGGGTCAAGAACACTCACGCCTTCCAGAGTTCAATAAGTATCCACTTATATTTTAATCGAATACCGTAATGTGTTGATAGTTATGGCTGTTGCCCCCCCCCCCCCCCCAACCCCTCCCGCTGGCTAGACTTACTTTTCGTCTAGTAGAAACCTCACTGTATGCCAAATATTTTTTTTCTTTTCATTATGTCTAGAAAATATATTAATTGATTAGTTAAGATGCCGCTGTATTCGATAACCGCAATGTGTTGATAGGTTGTGCTCACCCCCCCCCCCCCACCCAACTCCCCCTGGCTAGAGTTACAATTCGGAGAACAACAACGGTAGATTTTGCCAAAAAAAAAATTTATTTTCATTTTGTCTAGAAAACATTTATTTCAAGCATTGACTAATTAAGATTCCCCGTGTATTTCCTAACGATCTCAAACACGAAACTAATCTCAAGAAGTCTTGGGCCTGATACTATTTGACATATTGATGGTCACTTTAATAATTTATCTAGATTTGAACTTAATTCTTTTCTGGCCAAAACGAAGAAAAGTGTTTTGACACTATATGGAAGAGTATTGATTTATTTGGCCGATAAAATAAACAATCTGGCGTATATTTATTTGCATATTAAAACCAATCTTTTCAGAAACTGTTATGACTCACATTTTCTTTCTTGCTGAACTCTCTCCTTACCGATCATTTTCATGGATAGAAAAAATAAAGTGAGTAGATGTGACTCATATATAAGGGAACAACACAAAACAAACAACGTTTCGGCCCTTGGCCTTCGTCAGGAGACAAAATACACAAACACAAATATGTAAATTTACAAAATATCAAATTTCGTCAAATGTGGAAACAATGTTAATGTGAGGCCACCTCTAGCTTCGATCATTTTCAGTATTCTTCCAAAATGGCAGGCTTACCCAACAGAAAACGTTATTTTTGTAAAAGAACACAAACAAGCTCTCTATAAAACAACTTTATGTTCCTATTAATTAAACAAAGATCATTCTTCAAAGTTTGTGATGTTTAAAATAAATCTGATTTTTTAAAAATGTATAGACGTCTCTTATTGTGTCGTAACAAATGTGACGATTTGCTGCAGGTGGTAAGGAGAGGGTTAAATACTATAAGACAATAATACGAGCAATAGACGTTGGTATTCATCAGTTGTTTAGTGGCTATGTGGTCAAGTGGTATGACACCCGTTTTCAGATCTGAAGGTCCTGGGTTCGAGCCTCGCTCGGCGCATAGTTGAGTCCTTGGAGAGGACTCTTTACGCACATTCTCTAATAGTACGCAGGTGTATAATGAGTACCTGGCCGTTATCAGAAATGTCTCTGTCCAAAAAAAAATGTAATATCGCCTAACAGGCGCCATGTCTCGTCCAAAATACAAAACGTTGCTGTCGGCCAGGGACCCCTTGTAAAGACGCGTTGAGCACATTTAGTGATATTGCGATATATAAAGCTTTCTATTTTAGTGGCTCGATGGAGGACACTAGTCCATTGATTTTTAGAAGAGATTTGGTTTGCCAGATTGTGTCCATGTCTAATTTTGCAAGTACTTTAGTGTATAGTAATTTGAACTAGCCATTTGAAACGGAGCAACAACAAAACAATAAACTCAGCCTGAGTCGATTTAGTCACTCGATGGAGAACGAAAGTCGATTGATTTTTAGGGGGGAGTTTCGGTTTGCCAGATTGTGTCTTGGTCTATAGAAATTACTCAATATCTTTCATTTTTCAATATTTTTACACCACTTTACAGAATATCCACGCCTATGGAATGCAATCACTCCTCCTTAGACAAAGGGGATAATATATCATTATCATTACGCCCTTCCGCCACGTCATCATAGGATATCGTCGCCTAGGCATTCTATGAAGGGATAATATAGATAATCCGTCAAACAAGATGTCTGATGTCAACACAGGAATCACACATGTTGTCCAAGGAGAAAATTGGAGGTTAATAATCTTGCCCAAGGTAGAAAAAAAAAGAAAGTGTCTAAAACGGGGCTCGAACCCGGAACCTCCCGGATCACAGTGCAATGCCTTAACCACAAGACCACTTTAAACGTTTAAGGTTACACGCAATTTTTTTTATTAATTTAACTGCGTGCACAGCATCAATAGAAATGCAGTATTAATATGTGTATATTAATGTAGATATATGGTATCTCTTCTTTTGCCATGCGCCTTTATATCTATCTTTCCATCTATCTATCTCCAAGACCACTTAACCCCAATCCACAACCACCACCACCACAACAACTACCACAACCACCACAACCACCACCACCACAACCACCACCACCACAACCACCACCACCACCAAGACAACCACCACCACAACCACCACAACCACCACCACCACAACCACCACAACAACCACAACCACCACCACAACCACCACCACCACCACCACCACAACCACCACAACAACCACAACCACCACCACAACCACCACCACCACCACCACCACAACCACCACCACAACCACCACCACCCAGACCTGCCTACTTGGAATTGGAAAAGTTCGTAGTTTTCAGGGGTAACAACATAGTAGGCATTATATCTACCATTAAAATCACCAATTTGTGTTTAAATACATTACATTGACGCTTCCCCAAAACGTAACACCCAACCTACACAAAAATATATTTATTTCACTCAAATACAAAAGCTATACATAATTATATTTATTTCTTTTTTGCTAAACGAGCTTTTCAACACAATGTTTATATACTTTAACTTATAAAACATTTTTGTTCAAATAGTATGATTTACAAAAGGAATTAGAATGACAAAAATGTTGGCTGTATCGTAACAAAACGTGACGATTTTCATGATTTACAAAAGGAATTAGAATGACAAAAATGTTGGCTGTATCGTAACAAAACGTGACGATTTTCATGATTTACAAAAGTAATTAGAATGACAAAAATGTTGGCTGTATTGTAACAAAACGTGACGATTTTCATGATTTACAAAAGGAATTAGAATGACAAAAATGTTGGCTGTATCGTAACAAAACGTGACGAATTTCATGATTTACAAAAGTAATTAGAATGACAAAAATGTTGGCTGTATTGTAACAAAACGTGACGATTTTCATGATTTACAAAAGGAATTAGAATGACAAAAATGTTGGCTGTATCGTAACAAAACGTGACGAATTTCCAATGGGTGGTAAGCAAGGAGGGAGTTAAATTCCTTTATATACTAGCTCTGGCAACAAAACTCCGTTATAAAGAAGTCTATTGAATTCAAGATCTTGATATGATTGTCTAGTAGGAACCAAAAATTCGTAGTTCTACGAAAAGTTCGTAGTGGTTGGCAAGTCTGCCCCCCCCCCCCCACCACCACATCATTCATTCCACCCACTCCCTAATTCAATCGTATCGTACTCCCACTGTTTCCATTCCCAGGGCTTGTCCAGTACAAAAACTCTGACCAGTATGTCCACTCCACATCGATTGCCACTGACCACAAAATCATCCCCAAAACAACCATTTACCATCAACACTCTATGCTCCGTACTCTGGAAAAATACATATAATATCTAAATATTTGGCCAGAAAACTCGTCCTTCAAATATCGATCGATTTAAATGACCATCATCTTTGCAAAAAACTCTCAAACCTGGAACTTCGCGAAGTCCTAGGTTTGAGGTTTTTTGCAAAGGTGAGGGTCATTTAAATCGATCGATATTTAATGGACGAGTTTTCTGGCCAAATTCTTAAATATATGTTTTTCCAGAGTGCGGTTGTATATCGGTTTATCCCCCCAATCATTTCTCCATCGTCCCCTTCCAACGATCCATATATTCATTTATGTATCTTTTCATCTGTCAGTTACTCACATATCACTCTTTCATCAAACCGGAATACATTCAGGTCTGATGGTGACAAAGAAAACAACTTACGCTTAAGCTTCTATATAGCGCAATTCCACTAAACATGCTCATAGCGCTTTAAAATATATTATTTTTTAATTGAGCTTTTATATACCGCAAATCCACTAAATGTGCTCAAAGCGCTTTACAAGGGGTCCCTGGTCAACAGCAACATTTAACATGTAGAACGGGACATAACGCCTATTAGGCAATATTACAATTTTTCGGACAAAGACAACGCTGTTAACGGCCAGGTACTCATTTTACACCTGAATACAGTGAGAGAATGTGAGTAAAGAGCCTTTTCCAAGGATTCAACTATGCGCCGAGCGCGGGGCTCGAACCCAGGACCTTCGGGTGATTTTTCATGAAGTTATGGTCAGATGTATGGGAAAGGTATCCATCAACTTTTCTTAAATTTCATACTTTTTCAACTTGACTAACTGTAAAAAAATATATTAGAAGTGAAATTAAGCTTTGATATTTACCGAAAATGTACAAAAAGGGTTGATTTAATCATTTGTGACAAGAACTCATTTTTGATTAAAATTGACCTTCTAACTAAACTCGGCAATATCTCAGTTCAGACCTTTTCACCTTCCGATTGATTATGTCATTCACTGTAACATATTCTGATTGCCAAAGTATATTACATACAAGTGACAAGCGACAAATAGACAGGTAGATAACCACGCCTCTCGGACAAACGTCATAATGTAAATAATGACAGTGATTGGTTGACACAGCAAACTACACAGGTTTTACTATTGATGGTATGTGTTTAAGTAGAATACCCACTGTTCTACTACTTGATCAATCGAACTAACACACAGAACTATAGATAGAATGAAGTTGACGTCACTCAGGTCTTTGTTATTGTTTTTGCCATCCGCGTTTGTGAGTTATTCTCACTTAAATGTATTATCCAGACTATAGATAGAATGCGCTTGGCCAAGGAGTTCACAACATTGCCATCCGGAAGTATAACGGACCAACACACACACTCTGTGTAACCATGAACTTTTATAGTCTGGTTAATACACTTTAGTGAGAACAACTCACAAACGCGGATGGCAAAAACAATAACAAAGGCCTGAGTGACGACATCTGCGTACTATCTATAAAAGTTCATGGATACATAGAGTTTTGTGTGTTGGTCCGTTATACTTCCGAATGGCAATGTTATGAGCTTCTTAGCCAAGCGCACACTATCTATATGTGAATTTAAACGTTCATAATCTGATCGAGAAAATCGTGTGATAACTAGTCACCCAATTGGCCTGTATAAAAACAATAACAATGATCAGAGAGGGGTCGAT
>NC_088360.1:138033026-138035526 GCF_034508935.2 Berghia stephanieae | reverse complement strand
ACTACTAACTACAATAACAACAACTACTAACTACTACTACAATACTACTATACTACTACTACTCTACTACTTCTACTACTTACTACTACTACTACTACTACTACTACTACTACTAATACTACCTACTACTACTACTCCCGAATACTCCACTACTACTACTACTGCTCTCTAACTACTACTACTACTACTACTACTACTACTACTATACTACTACTACTACTACTACTACTATACTATACTACTACTACTTACTTACTACTACTACTACTACTACTACTACTACTACTACTACAACAACAACTACTACTACTACTACTACTACTACTACTACTACTACTACTACTACTACTACTACTATTACTACAATAACAACTACTAATACTACTACTACTACTACTACTACTACTACTACTACTACTACTACTACTACTACTACTACTACTACAATAACAACAACAACAACTACTACTACTACTACTACTACTACTACTACTACTACTACAATTACTCAATCTGAGGTGTTGTCACATATATATCTAAAACCAAGGTATTCCTAGCACTACACTTTTCAACCCAACTCTATCTATTTAGCCTCGTGAGTGAAAGCCCAGTTCTTCATTGCCAGTCTGTCAGTCTCCTATGGCCATTCCACACCGTTATTAGCACCTAAGGATTCTCAATAGGCTTCAACAGTCGTAACGTCACTTCCCTCGTACTGACGCATGGTAACTTAGTAGCTGGCTCTAAACTATCGGAGCAATGGCGGACGCCCTCATGAAATATTTCTCTGACGAGCATAAAAACGTATCCAGAGGAAAAAAAAACATTATTAATCTGATCATGTTTTGACTTTTACACAATCTGATCATAAGACAAATGAAAAATTCTCGCCAGCATGAAGAATAAAAAGTACCGATTTTCTTTGTTTAGAACCACGATGGCCGCCGTTGCTGGGCGATGTGACATCAGACTATTAAATCCAATTTCTTCTGTTAAAATTCTAATCTCGTTGAGAGGTTTTATGAATCTTTTTTTTTTAAAGAGTGAGCTAAAGTAGGTCAATATCGGGGTAAAAATAGATATTGAGAAAACACTTAGAAAGTAGGTCAATGTTGTTGTGATGTCACGTGTGGGAAATGGAGGGATGTTATTGACATGATTGTTAACCCTTTTACGGTCGGACTTGGGACTTTTAAAATTATTACACAATATATTTTCACAAAGACAGCATTTTCAGCGAAGCAACTCGAGAAACAATGAGAGATTTAAAAAACCGGAGCTATTATATATCTCCATATCTACTTATTGTGCTCAAAGCGCTTTACAGGGGTTCTCGATCCAGCAGAAACGATTAACATATTTTTTGACGACACACGAAGGACAGAATGAAAAAATAGAAACCAATTTCTGAAAAACGATTGGAATCAACTGGATTAGATACACATCCATTTCTATCACCTTGTCTGATACTAAAAAATGATGGATGCTGTTTTAAAGAACTCGTAAAGGTATGTGGTCTTGTTGTATGACACTCGCTTTTGGATCGGAAAGTCCTGGGTTCGAGCCTCTCTCGACACATAGTTGAGTCCTTGGAAAAGACTCGTTACTCACATTCTCTCACCGTACTCAGGTGTAAAATGAGTTCCTGGTCGTTAATGGTGTTGTCTTTGTCCGAAAAATTGTAATATCGCCTAACAGGCGTCATGTCACGTCCTACGTGTTAAGTGTTGCTGTTTGCCAGGGACCCTCTGCAAGGCGCTTTGAGCACGTTTAGTGAATATTGCGCGATATATAAGCTTAAGTTAAGTTAAGGCAGTTTTCTTTTCCAACACAGACAACTCAACGGTCGGTGAGAAAATGTGAATAAAGAACCTTATACTAGGGCTATACTTTGTTGAGGGCTATACTTTGCGTCGCCCAAGGCATGTATACCCCAGCACCACAAAACTGCACAAAACCTAAATAGTAAATAATAATAATAAATTGAGCTTTATATAGCGCAATATCCACTAAATGTGCTCAAAGCGCTTTACAAGGGGTCCCTGGGTCAACAGCAACATTTAACATGTAGGACGGGACATGCCGCCTGTTATGGCGATATTACAATTTTTTCGGACAACGACAACGCTGTTAACGGCCAGGTACTCATTTTACACCTAAGTACGGTGAGAGAAAGTGAGTAAAGAGCCTTTTCCAAGGACTCAACTAACTATGCGCCGAGCGCGAGGCTCGAACCCAGGACCTTCCGATCCGAAAGCGAGTGTCAGACCACAAGACCAAATAGCCGCGCCTTACATTTGTCTTGTTGTATTGCTCTACCGTATTTTGGAAATCACGTACCCTCAACCGGGGTTACTTAGGCCATCCGGGGTTACTTAGGCCACTTAGTAGAATAAAAAAAGGTTGCTTTTTAAAAAGATAATTCATGAGTTGCTTATTAGATCTATTGGGTTCTAATTATTTAAAAGATAAAAGCTACATGTAATTTATCTTTTAAAAT
>NC_088360.1:138013026-138025526 GCF_034508935.2 Berghia stephanieae | reverse complement strand
CTGAAGTATTGTGCAGATTGAAAATAGCAACATGGATTACGTTTCCTTACGTGGATATCTTTTGTTGTTCGTATGAATATTGTAATCCAAGCGTATCTTGTTCCAAAAGGGTTTTGAAAAGAATGAACAAATGACGTGTCAATTTCACAAAGAAGAATTAAACCGCATGCCACTCCCTTAGATAAATCCAGGATCATTCCAGAGAAATAATACTGTAGCATGAATTTTCTGTGGAGAGAAGAAAAGAAGAAAAATGGCCTTAGTCATACAAATATTTTTAATGAATTACGTTTTAAATACTTGAGGTTACGTGGTATAGAACAATTTCCACTAAAATATTTTTTAAATTAAAAATAAAATTCCCTTTATCAATCCCATAGGGGAAATTTTTCTCTAGGGTATATTCCAAATGAAGACTGGAATAATCGAGGCGTCAACCGCAGTGCAGCGCCGCAAATTGAGCTAGGGTGAGGTGACTCGTTCAAGGCCACACAGCGCAGCTGTGGTACCTTTCGGGTACGAAGCAAAGATCGTACCGCTGAGCCACGCTGCCCCTAAACGTGTTCAAAGCGCTTTACATGTGGTTCCTAGCCAACAACAACACTTATCATATAGGACAAGACATAACGACTATGATAAAGGCGATGTTAAATTTTTATTTTCTTTTTCAGAGGCAATGTTGTTTAAGAGAAGCTTTAGATAAAATACACTGAGACGAAGCTCAGCGCCAACAGCTGTCAGACAGAGGAAAGAGCCGAAGCTCAGCGCCAACAGCTGTCAGACAGAGGAAAGAGCCGAAGCTCAGCGCCAACAGCTGTCAGACAGAGGAAAGAGCCGAAGCTCAGCGCCAACAGCTGTCAGACAGAGGAAAGAGCCGAAGCTCAGCGCAACAGCTGTCAGACAGAGGAAAGAGCCGAAGCTCAGCGCCAACAGCTGTCAGACAGAGAAGAGCCGAAGCTCAGCGCCAACAGCTGTCAGACAGAGAAGAGCCGAAGCTCAGCGCCAACAGCTGTCAGACAGAGGAAAGAGCCGAAGCTCAGCGCCAACAGCTGTCAGACAGAGGAAAGAGCCGAAGCTCAGCGCCAACAGCTGTCAGACAGAGGAAAGAGCCGAAGCTCAGTGTCAACAGCTGTCAGGCAGAGGAAAGAGCCGAAGCTCAGTGTCAACAGCTGTCAGGCAGAGGAAAGAGCCGAAGCTCAGTGTCAACAGCTGTCAGGCAGAGGAAAGAGCCGAAGCTCAGTGTCAACAGCTGTCAGACAGAGGAAAGAGCCGAAGCTCAGTGTCAACAGCTGTCAGACAGAGGAAAGAGGCGAAGCTCAGCGCCAACAGCTGTCAGACAGAGGAAAGAGCCGAAGCTCAGTGTCAACAGCTGTCAGACAGAGGAAAGAGCCGAAGCTCAGTGTCAACAGCTGTCAGACAGAGGAAAGAGCCGAAGCTCAGTGTCAACAGCTGTCAGACAGAGGAAAGAGACGAAGCTCAGCGCCAACAGCTGTCAGACAGAGGAAAGAGACGAAGCTCAGCGCCAACAGCTGTCAGACAGAGGAAAGAGCCGAAGCTCAGTGTCAACAGCTGTCAAGCAGAGGAAAGAGCCGAAGCTCAGTGTCAACAGCTGTCAGACAGAGGAAAGAGCCGAAGCTCAGTGTCAACAGCTGTCAAGCAGAGGAAAGAGCCGAAGCTCAGTGTCAACAGCTGTCAGACAGAGGAAAGAGCCGAAGCTCAGTGTCAACAGCTGTCAAGCAGAGGAAAGAGCCGAAGCTCAGTGTCAACAGCTGTCAGACAGAGGAAAGAGCCGAAGCTCAGTGTCAACAGCTGTCAGACAGAGGAAAGAACTCACGCAACGAATTAATAAATAACAATGTGGAATTCAATGAAAGCTTCAATTTAATATACGAAATCCAAGCATCAGTAACACACTTTATAGTTATAGTCACCTGGAACAACTACAAAAGACGTCTAACTTCTACGTCATGGCACAAGACCGAAGGGCTAGAGCTCAGGTGGTCGCTGGTTCGGATAATATACGAAAACAGATATAATGAATGTTTCGGGTTTCCCCTTTATCAACAAACAGGATGAATGAAACACTACAGATGAATGAGATGATGTGGTTGTAGCGTTTGTTAAGACGAATAACCTGTCAACAATTTTTTTTTAAAAACTGCAACAGCATAACACAAGTAAACAGCTTCCATGTACCTAAAATTTGAGATTTTTATTATATAGAGCAATATCCACTAAACTTGCTCAAAGCGCTTTACAAAAGGTCCCTGACCAAGAGCAACTTGTAACATGTAGTACATGACATGACGCCCTGTGAGCGATAATACTTCTTTTTTTTTCAGACAGATACAACGCTGTTAATTGCCTGGTATTTATTTTACACTTGAGTACAGTGAGAGAATGTGAGTAAAGAGATTTTTCCAAGGACTCATCTATATATGCGCCAAGCGAGGCTCGAACCCAGGACCTTCAAATCCAAAAGCGGGTCTCACACCACAAGACCACATAGCCGCACAGATATATACTATACATGATACACAAATGCTTATATAAATATGTTGTTTACAACTATTTGTGAATGCTTTGGCACCCTGAATTGGTCGACCTCTAACTCTCAAACTGTCAATAGCAGACAACAAACTCTATAATGGATTTGAAATAACAAAGTTCAAAAAAGGCTACTAAAAACCCTTTGAAACATTTTAAGTTAAAATAACTTGGGGGGGGGGGGGGGGGGGGGGGAGGGTTCCTTTGATGAAACTAAAAATTTTGAAACTATTATTTATCTGTTCTTGGCTGGGATCTAATTTAGTCTAACCTGACATCAGATCAGATCTGACCATTTTCAACTCGATGAGAGAAATAACAGCTTCAGTCTATCACATTTTAGATCTTTAGCCGTAATAAAATATGTAATAGGAATTTTAATTTAAGATTGAAATGAAAGTCAGTCTCGCCGTAAACGTTAAAGGGTTAAGATTCTTTTCATGAACAAACATAAAACTACAATGAGCCTTAAATGAAATGTCAAGGGAGCAATAAAAATATAAAAATCTACATAAACAAATCGCTTTTTTTTCTCTTTGGCCATAAAACCTTTTTTTTTTTTTTTTTTTTTTTTTTTCTTAATGTAACTGAGAGAAGCTGGTTTAGTTTTTTCAAAATATATTAGTATTGCAATATTTTTGTGGAGAACGCAACAAAAACGATCTTTTAGCACAGCCTCATAACCGATATATATATATATATATATATATATATATATATATATATATATATATATATATATATATATATATCGACTGATTAAATTAACTCCCAGCTTGTCAAAGATCTCAAATCTAAGACTTCTTTAAATCCTCCTTAAAACTCTCAGGTTCGAAACTTTTTAACTAATCGGGGTTTGCCATAATCGATCGGTATTTATTGTATACGATTTCTGGCTAAATAGATTTTCTAAAAACTGTTTTGTCAATAAATGGCATTGCTTATTTACGTCCAAACACAAAATATGGTAATAAAATACAGAGTAACGCTCAGATGAATAGAGTGACAAAGACATGATTTGTCAACTCAATCTGATGAGAGATAACATTTTAAAATGTCCACATCAGCCGGAGATTTAACCCTTCAATGGCGTGAAGGATTATTTATTGTTTATTTGATTATGTATGCGCCTATGTGGTATTGTGGTATCACACTCGCTTTCGGATCGGGAGGTCCTGGGTTCGAGCCTCGCTCGGCGCATAGTTGTGTCCTTGGAAAAGCCTGACTCACATTCTCTCACAGGTGCTCGGGTGTCAAATGAGTGAGTTCCTGGCCGTTAATAGCGTTAATATTGTAATATCGCCTAACAGTTGTCATTTCTCATTCTACATTTTACGTGTTGCTGTTGGTCAGGGACCCCTTGTAATGTGCTTTGAGCAGGTTTAGTAGATATTGCGCTATATAAAAGCTCAAGATTGTTTTTGTTTTGTTTTGCGGTTTTGTTTTGTTTTTGTTTTTTTGTTTTTTTTTTTTGTTTTTTTTTTTTGTTTTTTTTTTTTTGTTTTTTTTTCTTGGGGGGGGGGGGGGGGGGGTGTTTGTTTGTGTAAATCGTAACTTTTCCCATCATTAATCTAACCAGTGGATAGATAAATAAAAATAAAGTTCACTTTCTTTAATATCAGGGGTTTTTTTTTCATTTTCTTAAAAATTATTTTGGGAAAAAAAAGAACCATGATAACCCGGGCATTAGCCGCAGCGCAGCCCCGAATATTTAGCAATAAAGTTTGTGCACAAACCAAGCTTCATAATGGATTTTTACAGAGATTGGGTAAAATGAGGGTAGCTAAGATAAGATCGGATAGACAGAATTGAACCATTGACGAAATTACATGGCTCTCACACACAATGAGAGAGTGAGAAAGTTTTATTTTAATATACATAGCGCAATATCCACTCAAAGTCTAAAAGCGCTTTTCAATGGGTCCCAGGCCAACAGCAACACTTATAATGTAGGACGAGACATGACATTAGTTAGGCAGTATTACTTTTTTTCGGATAGAACAACGCTGTGAACGGCCTGGTATCCATTTTACACCTTAGTACGGTGAGAGAAAGTGAGTGAAGTGAGCATTCTCCAACGACTCAACTATGCGCCGAGCGAGGCTCGAACCCAGGACCTTCCGATCCGAAAGCGAGTGCCATGCCACTAGAGCACATAGCCGCACCTGCAGCACATGATAACCAGGGCACAATAATCACTCATCCACCCCAAGTCGCAATGCAGATTAAAAAGAAATTAAAATATTTATAAGGACCATACTCAAAAACAAACAAACAACAACAACAAAAAAAACACGTATTTAAAATTTTGCCCAGAAAACTCGTCCTGTTAATATCGATCGATTAAATCTTGGTTAAAAGACGTTTGGTCATTGACATAAATAATAACGTGAAGTTGAATGTAAGCTTCAATTTAATTACAAAAACAGATCAGATGAACGTTTCGGGTTTCCCCTTTATCAACAAAACAGGATGATTGAAACACCATTCATCTGTGGTGTTTCAATCATCCTGTTTTGTTGATAAAGGGGAAACCCGAAACGTTCATTTGATCTGTTTTGTAATTAAATTGAAGCTTACATTCAACTTCACGTTATTATTTATTTCTTCGAGCTTCGAGCAGCAACATTGACACTGGTCATTGACTTAGCATTTAGGTTGAGAAATGACGCATGTAAGCGTGATCACACTTTTGTAAAAAATCGACAGAGACAATGCAGTTATTAAGTGATGAATCGAGTGATAATATGAGTAAAAAACCTTTTCTATGGAACTCAACTTTGCACCGCTCATTGCGGGACTCGAATCCAGGGACCTATCAATCCGAAGGCAAGTGCCATACCACAAAACCAACAAAGCAGCTCAACTGACTGTAACTATGAGTGAACAAATTAATTTGATAATATGGTGTCTGGTTAGGGTAAAATATATTCCGATCTGCAAAGGGTTAATGAGGCTGGACGGGTTGTCTAGGTGAAAACATTCACAATGAAAATAGAATGGAATTTGAAAGAGAAGCCAATAGAATTCTGTATGGTTGTGTCTTATGTTTTGGGCGAGGTCAGATATAGAGTGTGGTGATTTTTATTGTTGATTAAAGAAGAAGAAGAAGAAGGAGAAGAAAAAGAAGAAGAAGAAGAAGAAGAAGAAGAAGAAGAAGAAGAAGAAGAAGAAGAAGAAGAAGGAGAAGGAGGAGAAGGAGGAGGAGGAGAAGGAGGAGAAGGAGGAGGAGGAAGAGGAGGCGGACGAGGAGGAGGAAGAATAGGAGCAAGATGAGTAGCACGAGGAGAATAAGAAAAAGAAGAAGTGGAGGAAGGAAAAGAAGAAGAAGAATATGATGATGATGAATAAAGATGGTGATGATGATGATGATGATGATGATGATGATGATGATGATGATGATGATGATGATGATGATGATGGTAATGATGATGAAGATAATTATAAAGTTAATGAAGATGATGAGGATCATGCGGCTGCTGTGCTGCCCCTGCTGCTGATGATGATGATGATGATGATGATGATGATGATGATGATGATGATGATGATGATGACGACAATGATGATGATAATGATGATGATGATGATGATGATCATCATCATCATAATGATGATGATGATGATGATGATGATGATGATGATGATGATGATGATGATCGAAGAAATGGTGGTAGAAATGAAGAAGAATGAGGTCAAGGGTTGCTATCAACGTAATACTATTATCATAAAAAAACACACATACCTCTGAGAGACCGAATTCCATCAACACACAAACAAACACTAACTCTAACCACGCCACAAGCACCACTATCATCTATCTACCACTATAATTCATCTCTTTCAACCAACAAGCATTCTCCCATCTCACCGAATATCTATCTAGTCTATTTTCTATCCCACAACAACAATCTTTTTGTTTTTCTCCCCTGCTTGTTCTACGTCCATATTACAAGTGTCCTTTTCCTTTCGCTGACAACACGCCAACTTGGTGACATGGCACGTTCCCAACGCTGACAAAAAAAAAACACACGTATTTAAAATTTTGGCCAGAAAACTACTTTTTCAAATATTGATCGATTAAAAATGCTTTCATCTTGGCAAAAATTCTCAAACCTGGGAGGTCCCAGGTTTGAGAGTTTTTGCCAAGATGAAAGTCATTTTAATCGATCGATATTTGAAGAACAAGTTTTCTGGCCAAAATTTTAAATGTACGTGTTTTCCCATAATTTGGCAGATCATTTTGACAAGCCTATTACGCCAGGCCTTCCTATTTCCTATGAATACCAGTGGATTATTTCGTGGTCGGATAATTTTAGTTCGTTTTTTTTTTTTTTTTTTTTGTTTTTTTTGATTGAAATGAAAACAAAAAGCATTTAATTTAATGAGTGGGTCGTATGGGTTTACTATTACTGATGTTTTAGTTATAGATTACAAGGTTGTCAATGTACAATGTGTTAATTTAATTTCTCTGTGTTTGTTTTTGTTTTGGTTTGGGGTTGCTTAAAGGGGGGGGGGGGGGGGGGGGGGGGGGGGAGGTGTCAGCTGCCTAACACTGGCTCGGACACTAAAGCAAACGTCATTATTAAATTAATCTGCCCTTGGTTGATTTTTTTTCTTTTAAATCTTAGTTTTCAAGAAGTGAGGGAGAGAGAGAGAGAGAGAGAGAGAGAGAGAGAGAGAGAGAGAGTGCAGGGGATTGCCACTAAATCCCAGAAATCTGTGCACTAAATTTAGCTTTTAAAATGACTTATAATTTGCCTTCTGGAATAACGAATATTATTATAATCGCTTCAATGTATTACATTAGAGGATTTAACACCATATTTTCATTTTCAGCGTTTGTTTATTTGTGACTTGCTTCAAAACAGTCTTGTGTCGAGATGTGAAAATTGAGTTCATAGCCAAAGCTAACAAGAAATGAAGTGAGTAGGAAAATGCCAGAAGACAATAGAGAATAACATAAAATTTTCGCGGCGGCGATGGGGGCTCGAACCCGCGACCTTACTGTTACGAGAACTCCGCCTGGCCGGGGAGAACATGACTCTACTTTAGCCAGAGCTATGAGATTTCTGCCAACATTGAATGTTTCATCACAAGGGAAAATAACTCAAAGTACTCAAGGAGCAAAAAAGTAAAATCTCACATATGTGATGATTAAGTTTAAATTTCGTCAAGATAAAGATCTGAGCAAGTGTGCCAGACAAAGCAAGAAAGAAAAATACAAGGAAAAAAATCATCCCAAAATATCAGTCTACTTCCACTTCAGATCAATGTCTGAATTATACTAGTGTTACAACCTCTTGCTTAACACGATCCTATACGTATCTTTGTTCACAAATTACTCAAGAGTAAAAACTCCAGAGGTCCCGAGTTCGATCCCCAGCCCCAGCATTTGGTGCCTCATAAACGCAGCAGACCGTCATCAGCAATGGAAAGAGCTCACTCAACAAATCAGAGAAGCTGCCAAAGCGTCCCAGTCCAAAGATTAGGAGGCGATCGGCAAGTCAATGTAAGAAGCCTTTAAATTATGAGGCTATGTGGTCTTGTGGTATGACACTCGCTTTCGGATCAGAAGGTTCTGGGTTCGAGCGTCGCTCGGCGCATATTGAGTAATTGGAAAAGACTCTTTACTCACATTTTCTCACCGTATTCAGGTGTAAAATGAGTACCTGGCCGTCAACAGTGTTGTCTCTATCGGAAAAAATTGTCGGAAAATGACAGGCGTCATGTCTCGTTCTACATATTACGAATTGCTATTGATCATTGACCCTTTATGAAGCGCTTTGAGCACATTTAGTGGATATTGCGGTATATAAAAGCTCAAGTTTTTTTGTTTTGTTTTGTTTTTGTTTTGTTTTTTTTTTAATATTCAACATTCTATTTTATGATTGTATTTGGGAGTGTGGAAGTTGTAGATGATTTGACGGTGGTGTTTGAAGCAATAGATAGTTTGAAGATGACGTCACTCAGGTCTTTGTTATTGTTTTTTGCCATCCGCGTTTATGAGTAATGTTCACTGAACTGTATTAACCTGACTATAAACGTTCATGGATAACATAGTTTTGTGTGTTGGTTCGTTATACTTCCGGATGGCAATGTTATGAGCTTCTTAGCCAAGCGCATACTATCTATAGATAGAATGCGCTTGGCCAATGAGTTCACAATATTGCCATCCGGAAGTATAACGGAACAACACACAAACTCTGTGTAACCATGAACTTTTATTGTCTGGTTAATACAGTTTAGTGAGAACAACTCACAAACGCGAATGGCAAAAACAATAACAAAGGCCTGAGTGACGTCATCTTCGAACTATCTATAGATAGTATGCAGATGACGTCACTCAGGCATTTGTTATTGTTTTTGCCATCCGCGTTTGTGAGTTGTTCTCACTAAACTGTATTAACCAGACTATAAAAGTTCATGGTTACACAGAGTTTGTGTGTTGGTCCGTTATACTTCCGGATGGCAATGTTGTGAACTCCTTGGCCAAGCGCATTCTATCTATAGCATAGACTGAATGACATCACAATCAATGTATCGCGGGGGTTACATTACAACAAATCAACAACGTGGGCATTGGATTTCTATTTTTTTCCCACCAAGCATCGGACGATGACATCTTAATTACGTTTGTTCTAGTCTTAAAATAAATGGTACAAGTTGTCGTGACAACGAATCGACATCATGATTAGATAGCTGTATTTTATCATTACGACGTAACAAACCACAATAATCTTTGTAACATTTCAACCACTTGATATCTCTACAGTGCAGTGACAAAACATCTTTGTTGTTGTTGTTGTTGTTGTTGTTGTTGTTGTTGTTGTTGCTTTAGCAAGACAACATTCAATTCACATATCGATAGATTAAATTGACCCCTAACTTGTCAAAGATTATCAAACTTAAGACTTTAATATAGTTTTCAACGACTTCAAACCATTCTGCCAAGACTTCAAGAAAATTTTCTAAGAACTCAAAAACGTTTTCTTCTAAAACTTCAAAAAGGTCCTCTGAGACTTCAAAAAAGTCGACTAAGACTTCTAAAAATCTTTTAAGACTCCTAAAAATCATCTAAGACATCTAAAAATCTTCTAAGACTTCTAGAAATATTCTAAGACTTCAAACAATTCTTCTAAATTTCAACCCCCAAAAAAATCTTCTAAGTCATCAACAAAGTTTTTTAAGACTTTAAACAAGTTTAAAAGACTTCAACGATTTCTCCAAAGAAATCTAAGAGTTCAATCATTCTTACAAATTCAAGATTATATTAATCCATCGAGACGAAGCAAATGTTTTCTGTTTTTTTTAAAAAGTGTTTTGTCGTCGTACAGAGCAAACTCTCTTCAAAATGACATCAAGACTCGTCAACCACGTATGTAAAACACTTAACTTTCCCTTTTTTTTAGTTACTCTACCATGACACTGTGGGAAGACTACACTTCAAATATTCAAATATAGACTGTACACTTAATTATGTTGGTGTCGATAAGTTTTGGTAACCACTTATTTCAGACTTATTTATATTTCTTTATTGCGGGGTGAAAGGGGGGGGGGTGGTTGTAAAAAAATAAATAAATAAAAATTCCCTTTATTAATTCCATAGGAGAAATTTATCTCAAGGGTCTATTCCAAGGGAAGACTGGGATGACCAAGGCGTCAGCTAGGGTGAGGTGACTTGTTCCAGGCCACAAAGAGCAGCGGGGGATGATCGAACTCGGTGCCTTTAGGGTATAAAGCAAAGACCGTACCACTGTGCCAAGTTGCCCCCTGTGCCTAACGCAAGGTGTCTTTGTCTAGGCTTTTCATAATGGAATTTGACAAGAGTTTTCAAAATAACACATCGATGGTCTGCGGATCAACAAACCTCTGAAGTCCTAAATTTTACGATCGGCGGATCAAAACTCTTGAAGTCACCATACGAGCTTTGCGCACCATGGTGTGCAAAGCTCGTATGTAGACTTCAGAGTTTTGATCCGCCGATCGTGAAAATCGGGACTTTAGAGTGTTGATCCACGGTGCGCAAAGCTCGTATGTTGACTTCAGAGTTTTGATCCGCCGATCGTGAAAATCGGGACTTCAGAGGTTTGTTGATCCGCAGACCATCGATATGTTCTTTTGAAAACTCTTGCCGAATTCCGTTATGAAAAGCCTAGACAAAGGCACCTTGCGTAAGGCACGGTGGCAAGTTTTGATCCGCCGACCATCGAAATAAAGATGCCTATTGAGAAGATCGTGGAATTTATACATCACAAACGTAACGACATGACATCAACATTTTTACTTTGTATAACATGGCCGCACCTTGTCATTTGTCGTGTTAAAATTTCCCAGTGTGTTTAACCAGTTAACTGTCATACTCTCTGGGAAAGGCAAGTATTTTAAAATTTGGCCAGAAAACTCGTCCTTTAAATATCGATGGAATAAATGACCCTCATCTTGGCAAAAACTCTCAAACTTGGGACTTCTATCAAGTCCCTGGTTTGAGAGATTTTGCCAAGATGAGGGTCGTTTAAATCGAGTGGTATTTGAAGTTTGAAGGAGGAGTTTTCTGGCCAAATTTTTAAATACGTGTATTTCCAGAGTACGGCAGTTCACTGATGACACAGAAAAGAATGAAGACAAAAATGTATGCATTGCGTTTAGCTAAATTACTCACAAGATCCGCCAGCCGAATATAACGTACCAACCTTATACGTTTATATATTATAGTCTGATTAATACAATTTAGTGAGAACTACGGAAAAAAATGGCTGGCTAAAAACAATAACAATCGTGCGGCTATGTGGTCAAGTCGTATGACACTCGCTTTCAGATCGGAAGGTCCTGGGTTCGAGCCTCGCTCGGCGCTTACTTGAGTCCTTAGAAAGGGCTTTTAACTCTTATTCTTCTCTCACCGTACCCAGGTTTATAATGAGTACCTGGCCGTCAACAGCGTCGTCTCTGTTTGTCGGGAAAAATATAATATCGCCTAACAGGCGTCATGTCTCATCCTAAATGTGAAGTACTGCTGTTGGTCAGAGACCCATTGTAAAGCGCTTTGAGCAAGTTTAGAGGATATTGTGCATGCGCTATATATCTAAAAGCTCAAGAGTGTTTTGGAGTTGGTTTTTTTTTTTTGTTTGTTTGTTTTTGTGTGTGTGTGTGTGTGTGTTTTTTTTTTCTTAATTAAAGAGTTGAGTGACGTCAATTTCGTTCCTTCTATTTCATTATCTACACTTGGATTTGTAAGTGCAAATACGTAATAACAAAGCTTTCTAGATGTCAGACTGACATTGACGAATAGGATGGGACAATCCAAACATAACAGGACGTGTAAATAATCCACCCCACCCTGTCAGTCTATTATTATTGGTGACCGATTGTCTCTAAACGGTTAAATTTCAGAGACGGGGGCGGTGGGGGGGGGGGGGGGGGAGAAGAGAGATTTGCTATTTTGTTTGTTGATTGTTTTATCTACTTTTTTTTTCTTTTCTTTTTTTTTTTTTTTGTTGGTTAATTTTTTTTTTTTTTTTTTTGTAAGTTCGCTTGATTTTGAGTAGCTTACTTACGTAAGCAGAGCTGTCTCCTTGAAATTTCAAAGATTCGTATTTTCCAAGGGGAAAAAGAAAAAGAAAAATTCACTTTAAATAGCTTTACAAATAAACAATTTGCTCTCAGCATGTTCCAAAAATGCTCCAATATCATGAATATAGGTTCTAAGAAGCTAAACTTTCCTTACCAACAAGATTTATTGAATCAAAGAGACCTATGCAGCGCAGCTCTGTAGCTGGAGCTAAAAATTCGTAATTCTAGGAACAAGATAATCGATCGACGTGTACCTACTTATTTGCAGGTCTGATAAGTCAAATTGTTATCGGCCCACCGTTGTAATGAATATACTCCCAAACCAACGCAATGTCAATACGCTTCAACAGTCGTAACGTCACTTCCCTCGTAATGACGCATGGTAA
>NC_088360.1:137910526-138010526 GCF_034508935.2 Berghia stephanieae | reverse complement strand
AAATTATTTTGGGCCGGTGGCAATACTCTCGGTCAAATTAACGAAAAATATTACCCATTACAACAATGTTAAAACAAGCCCACAATACGCTTCAACAGTCGTGACGTCACTTCCCTCGTAATGACGCATGGTAACTTAGTAACTGGCCCTAAAATATCCGAACAATGGCAGACGCCCTTAATAAATATTTCTCCGACGAGCATAAAAGCGTATCCAGAGGAAACAAAATTATAAATCTGATCATGTTTTGACTTTTACACATTCTGATCACAAGACATATGAAAAGGTCTAGCCAGCATGAAGAATAAAAAGTACCAATTTTCTTTGTTTAGAACCATTATGGCAGCCGTTGCCGTTATCAGACACGCTACTTGCATTCCTTTATGAGACCTGAAAATGTGTATGTATAAGTTGATCAAAACCATATTATAGTTGCAAGCTGATCTTTTACATTTTGACCAGAAAATTTTCACGTAAAATATCAATCGATTACGATGACCCCCTAAATGGGCGTATAGTCGCAAGTCTTTTAACAGAGGTTAAGAAGAAGAAATAGAAGAAGAAGAAGAAGAAGAAGAAGAAGAGGAAGAGGAGGAGGAGGACGTAGTGTTGGTGATAGTGGTGGTGGCGGCAGTGTTTGTGACAAAGACGAAATCGAAAAGGAAGAGATGAAAATTTCGATCGAAAAGCTTCAAACCTGAAACTTCAAATAATTAAGAGGAGGAGGAGGAGGAGGAGAAGAAGAAGGAGGAGGAGGTGGAGGAGGAGGTGGAGGAGGAGGAGGTGGAGGAGGTGGAGGAGGGGGGGGAGGAGGAGGGGAGGAGGAGGAGGGGAGGAGGAGGGAGGAGGAGGAGGGGAGGGAGGGAGGAGGAGGAGGTAGGAGGAGGTGGAGGAGGAGGAGGAGGAGGTGGAGGAGGAAGAGGAGGAGGAGGAGGGGAAAGAGGTGGTGGGGGTGGCGAGGGTGGTTGTTACAACGACGACAATGATGACGATAATGCAGAAGAGAAGATAAATAAATATTGAAAAGGAAGTAAAATAAGGAGATGAAGTAAGGACGGGAGGAAAAGGAGAATGAAAAAAAAAAAAAGAAAGGGTGGAGGTGGAGTGAAAAGAAAAAACTGATTGACACAAAATTCATCAAAGCGAACCTTGTTTTCTGTTTTGTTTCGTCTCTGTTTTGTTTCGTTTCTCTTTTGTTTGTTTGGTTGGTTTTGTTTTGTTTTTTGTTTGTTTTTTTTTTAGGGTTTTTCCCCCTTTGTTTAGCTTTTTTCTTTTTCATTTTTGATTTTTTTTTTTTTTTGGCGGGGGGAGGGGGGAGGGGTCTTTTTCTTTTGTTTGACTGTTTGATTCACTGTATGTTTGTTTTAGGGTTTTTCCTTATATCTAAAAAAAAGTACTCTCTATTACTTTGGTTACTCTTTTTACTAAATCAAAACAAAATTCCTAACGCGCAATCTATCTCAATCAACCTTTTATTCAACAACAACAAAAATTATATGTGACATTTCAAAAGACATACCTGGTTTTGTTTGGGGATTTGTTTCCCCAAGGAAACAAAAGCACAGTACATAAATAATTATCCAGAAAATAAAATCCCATGAAAATAAGATACACACTTCAATCTTCGAGTGTCACTTTAAACTGCTGCTCCTGTGTATCCACGTACTAAATAATAATAATAATAATACTTTCCTACGAATGTGCTTCATCATTGACACTCAAAGGGAATGTTAAATGTAGACTTCGAACTAACAATGATTCTCTACATGGATTAAGTTTTCCTTTTGAACTAGAACTAGATAAAAACGGAGACGGATAATAGAAACAGTGTGTTACATTTGCTCGGTTGGGTTTCAATTGAAAGTTAGATAAATGGTGTGCTGGAAATAAGAAATAACTTGAATGGGTCGTTAATTTTGAACCTCCGGTATTTCATTTAATTTGCATGTTTACATTATTGATTGTGAATGATAATAATGTGTTACTGTGACCCGCCTCCGCCGATGTCTGGTTTTATAATGGGTGAATCCGATACGTTCAAAAAATGGGCATAACTGGTTAACTCACTCCACCCTTCTTCTTCTTCTTCTAGGTTCCATGCCTGGTCCAGGCTTCGGATACTGCATGAATTATCTCTCTCCATTCCTCCCTGTCTCTTGCTTTTTCAAACAGCTCTTGGATTGTTAGGTTGGTGAAGCCCGTCAGTTGGTCTATGAGTGTTTTTCTTTGTCTCCCCCGGGCGCGTTTACCAGGTATTTTTCCACAACTTGCCAGGTATTCATTCTTATCTTTCCTTACTCAACCCTAACACCGACTATATCCGTAGTTTACCCGGGGTTACTTTTACACCAGGCCTATTTATTATATTATGTTTCTGAGACCAATTATAGGCGTAGTATCAAAGCTAATGTTTTTAGTTTTTGCATGTTACTGATAGTTGAATAAAACGATGTACATGCTCATTTTTAATACATTTTTTTTTCCAATTTAAAAAAGTAGCAAAAATCTCTAGGATTGAGTGAGTTAACCGCCGTACTCTGGAAAAACACGTATTTAAAAATTTGGCTGGAAAAACACGTATTTAAAAATTTGGCTGGAAAACCCGTACTTCAAATTATATCGATCGATTTAAATGACCTTCATCTTGACAAAAACTCTCACACCTGGGATGGCAAAAAACAATAACAAAGACCTGAGTGACGTCATCTTCAAACTATCTATAAATGTTTTCTTCTTTTTTTTTTTGGATTTTTAAAGTAATGTATTTATGTTTTTATTGTTTTTGTTGTAGGCTGAAGAAGGTTTTTGATCCCGAAACTATCCATGATTTGTGTTTTTGTTATTATTTGAAGCTGTTATTGCTATATTTATTTTTGTTCATTATTTTTTACATATTTTGATCTACGGGTATAATTTTTTAGTATTAGGATTACTTTGATTTGATACCAATAAGTAAAAGTATGTCACCACAATATAGATAGAATGAAGATGACGTCACTCAGGTCTTTGTTATTGTTTTTTGCCACGTCCACGTTCTTGGGGAATTCTCACTAAACTGTATTAACCAGACTATAAATAGTTCGAAGATGACGTCACTCAGGTCTTTGTTATTGTTTTTGCCATCCGCGTCTATGAGTAATGTTCACTGAACTGTATTAACCCGACTATAAACGTTCATGGATACACACAGTTTTGTGTGTTGGTCCATTATACTTCCGGATGGCAATGTTATGAGCTTCTTAAAGCGCATACTATCTATAAAAGTTCATCTCTACACAGAGTTATGTGTGTTGGTCAGTTATACTTCCGGATGGCAATGTTGTGAACTTATTAGCCAAGCGCATACTATCTATACAAGTTGATAATGTTACTCTTACTTACGACAAGGGACACAATCGAGTCACTAAAAGGAAGAGTATTATGTTAACATATGTACGCCTGATTGTGTTAGATAACTCTGATGATAATGATAGGTTATTATGATAATTATTGAAGCATAGGAATGTCAAAGATAAGATAACTCTAGTATGTTGAATCAACGAAGTTATTTTTAGAACACACGTTTCATTCGGCGTGTAAATGGGAGCGATCTATAGATAGTATACGCTTGGTTAAGAAGCTTACAACATTGCCATCCGGAAGTATAACTGACCAAAACACACAAAACTCTGTGTAACCACGAACTTTTATAGTCTGGATAAAACAGTTTAGTGAGAATTACTCATAAGCATGGATGGCAAAAAAACAATATCAAAGACCTGAACGACGTCAACTTCATTCTATCTATATTCATGGTTTCGTCCAACCAGGTCAACAATCAATATCAAAGACCTGAACGACGTCAACTTCATTCTATCTATATTCATGGTTTCGTCCAACCAGGTCAACAATCACATGATTTGTTGCTGTCCAACAATGGGATAATTTCTTTTAAAATGTAAACACACTGCTTTGTTTACAAAGGTTATAAACATAACCATGTGTCAAGCTGAATAAAATGACCAATTGTGATGTTAGATATTTAAAAAGCTTTGAACACTTTTCACTATGTGGGTTACTTTGAGCACATTTTGCAATGTGACCAATGACCTCGAGCACATGGAAAGTTAATATAGATAGAGCGAAGAAGATGACGCCAATCAGGTCTTTGTTATTGTTTTTGCCATCTACGGTTATGAGTACTTCTCACAAAACTGTATGAACCACACTATAAAAGTTTATGGTTACACATAGTTTTGTGTGTTGGTCCGTCACACTTCCGGATGGCAATGTTGTGAGCTTCTTAGCCAAGCGCATACTATTTATAGATAGAATGCGCTTGGCCAAGGAGTTCACAACATTGCCATCCGGAAGTATAACGGACCAACACACAAACTCTGTGTAACCATGAACTTTTCTAGTCTGGTTAATACAGTTTAGTGAGAACAACTCTTAAACGCGGATGGCAAAAACAATAACGAAGGCCTGAGTGACATCATCTGCATACTATCTATATAAGAGCGCAATATCCACTGAACATGCTCAGAGCGCTTTACAAAGGATCCCTGATCAACTGCAACACGTAACATGCAGAACGGGACGTGAAGCCTGCAAGGCGATATTACAATTTTGTTCCGACAGAGACAACGCTGTTAACGATCAGGTACTCATTTTACATCTGAGTCACGACGATGAGAGAATGTGAGTAAAGAGTATTTTCCAAGGACTCAATTATGCGTCGAGCGAGCCTCGAAGCCAGTACCCTCTGATCCGAAAGCGAGTGTCATACGACAAGACCACATAGCCGCATGCGACAAATTAGGGAGCAGGCTGATTTTGGGGATGTTTTGGGGTTTGTTTTTTTATTTTTAACTTGTATAATTTACCTTCCCGCTTTCTCTGCAACTGTTTCATACACATTATTTTTCAGAACTCTCACTATTTTACTTCCATATGCTGGAAAAACAAGTATTTAAAAACTTGGCCAGAAAAGGTGTTCTTCAAATATCGATCGATTTAAATTACCCTCATCTTGGCCATGCAAGTTCTCAAACCTGGGACCTTGCGAAGGTCTGAGAGTTTTTGTAGCCAAGACGAGGGTCATTTAAATACATAGATCGATATTTGAAGAACAAGTTTTCTGGCCGATCTTCCAAGAGTACGGCAGCAAACTGGTTAGAGGAGTTTATTATTATTATTATTATTATTATTATTATTATTATTATTATTATTATTATTATTATTATTATTATTATTATTATTATATTATTATTTATTTATTTATTTATTTATTTATTTATTTATTTATTTATTTATTTATTATGCCTTTTGCGCCACCACATCATAAGATATCGTCGCCAAGGCATTCCAAGAAGGAATATAGATAACTCATAAACAAGATGTCTGATGTCAACGGGAATCACCCATGTTGTCCAAGTTAGCAAATTGGGGGTTAATAATCTTGCTCAAGGTAAAAAACGAAAGTGCCTGACGCGGGGACTCGAACCCGAGTCATCCGGGTCACAGTGCAATGCCTTAACCACTCGGCCACTTCGCCCCCCACCCCCCCCCATTATATATATATATATATATATATATATATATATATATATATGTGTGTGTGTGTGTGTGTGTGTGTGTGTTATGGGTTATTGAGATAATAGTTGCCTAAACCCGTATCTTGGCAGCAATGCCATAAACTGACAAAGCAGATATTATTTTGTTTTGTATTGTTTATATGATTTTTTTAAATGTTGTTTTGTTTGTTTGTTTGTTTGTTTTTTTTGTTTTTTTTTTGTTGTTGTTTTGTTTTGTTTTCTTGGTGGGGGATTTCATTTTAATTTTAGCCAGGAAGCTTTAATTTCCAAATTCGATCTATTTACACCTAACTTGTAACACATTCACAAACACCTGCTGAGACCTCAACAGAGGCTATAATGTGGTCTTGTGGTATGACACTGGCTTTCGGATCGGAAGGTACTGGGTTCGAACCTTGCACGGCGCATAGTTGAGTCCTTGGAAAATGCTCTTTACTCACATTCTCTCATCGCACTCAGGTGTAAAACGAGTACCTGACGTTAGCAGCGTTGTTTCTGTCGGAAAAAATAATTGTAATATCGCCTAACAGGCGTCATGTCTCGTTCTACATGTTACGTGTTGCTGTTGGTCAGGGACCTCTTGTAAAGCGCTAGAGCACATCTAGTGGATACTGCGCTATATAAAAGCTCAAACTTTTTTTCAGATTTAAATTTAAGATCGATTAGCAAGTTGGTCTCCATGTTAATTTATCAATATATATTCTCAAGTTTGTTTTGATCTTTGTCGTTTTGTTGGGATTTGTTTTGTTTTTGTTTTACTTTTTTGTTTGTTTGTTTGTTTGTTTGTTTGTTTGTTTGTTTTTTGTTGTTTTTTTTTTTTTTGTTTTTTCTTTTGTTTTTTGTTCTTTTCTTTGTTTGTTTTTGTTTTTTCGTTTCTATTTTTTTGTTTGTTTTTTTTTTTATGTGGGGGGGGGGGGGGTTGCTGATTTTTGGTGGATGAAATTTGGTTTGTTTTTGTTTGTTTTGTTTTGTTTTTTTTTTTTGTTTGATTTTTGTTTTTCATTTGTATTGTTATTTGCTTGGGTTTTTGGGAGTTTTTTTGGGTTTTTTTTTTCTTTTGGGTTTTTTTGTTTGTGTCTGTTTGATTTTCACTTTTATTTTTTTTTTTTTTAATTTAGTTTTATTTTGTTTCTTTTCCTTCATTCTTTATTTTTAAATTTTTCGGTCAAAATTTAAAAAGTGTTTTTGTCAGTGTCAGAGTGTACCTCAGATCTGAGAAGTATTTTGTGGTGTCAGTGTTTCACCATGACTGACACATCGCGTTATCTCCCTTTCCTTATTTGTCAGCTTGTGACAGTCTTAGCCTTGGCTTGGGAACGAAAAGGAAAACAAATAAGAAATAAATAAATAATAATAGTTGTTGGGGTTACAGTAACTCGTGAACAGGTACACACAAGGAAATCTATTCGTGGTAAATACTTCAATCATTACGGCTACTGACTACTGTGTCCTCATATTCTGCATAGTTTCCTCAACTTCAGGGTTTTATAAATGAATAAGTTCATGTATTTCAGTTGCGAATTCCATTCAGTGAATCATACAAGGTCACTAGATATCCCTCCGCTCTCAAAACAAATACAATCCGTGAAATTCCGGTAAGCTTACAAAGTTGAGTGCAGCAATTTTCTAAAAGGGGACCGATAGCTCAATTGGAAGATCACTCGCTTCACACGCAAAATTTACCAAGATAAAAATCGATCCTGGGTGCATCGAATGGGTAGCTGGGTCTGTTAGATCTGGCGGAAAGAACTTTGCGATAGACTAGCGACCTATCCAACGGGTAGCAAGCAATTGCTATTGTCCATTTCACGCTATATAAACCGGGATAAACTCCGGCTCCGTGTGCCTAATGGCTCTGAAGGACTACAATTTTCTAAGAATTTCCTTCACCCTGAGTTGATAATAATAATAATAATAATAATAATAATAATAATAATAATAATAATAATAATAATAATAATAATAATAATAATATAATAATAATAATATAATAATAATAATAATTAATATGAATATGATGATGATGATGATGATGATGATGATGATGATGATGATGATGATGATGATGATAATAATAATAATAATAATAATAATAATAACAAAAGTTCAAGTTAACTCTTGGTATAGACAATGAGGTGTCTGGTAGTAGTAGTAAAATCGAAATTGTGAGTGAAGAGTTAGGGCACTGCCCCTTTGTTGTTGTCCATAATATGTCAAATATACATGTGTATGTCAATAAATACAAAACTAACTCCACAACTAACTACACATAATAAGCATCCTAGCACAGTAAGTAGTTAAGTAGATATAGATATCTTTTTATAAAAGCTTGATATGGAAACGAGATAAGAGATCACAATGTCGTGATTTGAGAGCAGATAACGACAAAAACAATTTCACAGTAACAACTAAAATATGTAGGCCCCAGTACAATGAGGGTTAATCATAGTCATAGATAGTGTTTTCTCGTCGTTCCACTTGACTGAGATTAATGTTGTGTTTCTATTTTGTGTTTACAAAGTAGCACCATTGAAAGAGTGGATGGAGGGGGGGGGGGGGGGGGGGGGGGGGGGAGGGAAGAGAGAGAGAGAGAGAGAGAGAGAGAGAGAGAGAGAAAGATAGATAGATAGTTAGATATGTAGAGAGAGAGAGAGAGAGAGAGAATGGGAGCGATCTATAGATAGTTCGAAGATGACGTCACTCAGGTCTTTGTTATTGTTTTTTGTCATCCGCGTTTATGAGTAGGTAATGCTCACTGAACTGTATTAACCTGACTATAAACGTTCATGAATACACAAAGTTTTGTGTGCTGGTCCGTTATACTTCCGGATGGCAATGTTATGAGCTTCTTAGCCAAGCGCCTACTATCTATCGCCAGACACTAAAGCCCTAGTGAGTTGTCGTTAGCAGTGCTCATTGGTCGAACTGTTGAATAAAAATACAACTCACGATCTGTTTTCTTTTGTGGCCAAAGACTTGTCTTTTGACGTTGTATTTTTTTGGCCAGTATCAGGCCATGAGTTTACGAAGGCCACGTTCAGTCCTTCAAGTGAGTATTTATCGCAATATTCTGACACACTGATGAAGGAATCGCACAGCAACACGTGACAACACGGTGCATTTGTTTTCAATGTCTGTGTTAAAGTTGTGAGTGATGCTCAGGACGTGAACTGTTTGCTCCGAGTGATAGGCAAGGACTTATGCCGGCTATGGGTCTTCGGTTCACGGTAACCTATAGATAGTATGCAGATGACGTCACTCAGGCCTTTGTTATTGTTTTTGCCATCCGCGTTTGTGAGTTGTTCTCACTTAACTGTATTAACCAGACTATAAAAGTTCATGGTTACACAGAGTTTGTGTGTTGGTCCGTTATACTTCCGGATGGCAATGTTGTGAACTCCTTGGCCAAGCGCATTCTATCAATTGATATCAGGGGCCAAATACACTTTATTGTTACGATAAGTGACTGAATAACCCGAGACTCACACTTATAAGATAATAATTAAAAGGACATCCATGGCAATAGCTTGCCATGCATAATAGCAAGAGGTCAAGGAGAAACCATCAATTGGATTCAATAGTCTGATGTCATGTCGCCCAGCAACGGCGGCCATCGTGGTTCTAAACAAAGAAAATCGGTACTTTTTATTCTACATGCTGGCTAGAACTTTTCATATGTCTTGTGATAAGAATGTGTAAAAGTCAAAACACGATCAGATTTATCATGTTCTTTTCCTCTGGATACGCTTTTATGCTCGTCGGAGAAATATGCCATAAGGGTGTCCGCCATTGTTCTGATAGTTTAGAGCCAGTTACTAAGTTACGATGCGTCATTACGAGGGAAGTGACGTTACGACTGTTGAAGCGCAGAAGATGATTAAAGGTAACAACTCAAAGAGAGATAACCCTTGATTATTTTTTAATATTTTAGTTTAAACTGAGTGGTGTCCCTTGTCCAAGAGGAACAGATTCTTCCAGTAAAAATGGACAGGCGCAGGATCGTACCCAAAAGTCCCCGTGAGGAAATAGCAAGAGACAAAACCCCCAGATGTCCTGTCTAGAACATTCCGTTTGATAGTGACGCTTCCATTTGTTGCTGTGTTGATTTCCATCCCGATCAAGTGTGTTTGGGAAACAGTTTGGGAATAGAAGGTGATGGTCCCATTGTCACTGGACGTGATATCTGAGAGAAGAAAACAACAACAACAACAAAAAAGAGAGAATCAAGAATGACAAAACAAAAAAAAAACAAAAAAAAAACACTTTAACTGAAAAGCAGATTCACTGTTTATATTCGGCAGCCATTTTAAGCCCGTGATTGCCGGAAGACACGTGACATCACACTCCGTTGTCAAGCGGCGTGGATTAACCCCATTTTTATTTCTTTTCGCTAACATTGTTCATGTGGGTCGTCGTAAAGTTAAGCATAAATGTCGTATTTACATAACACTTATTTAAGAGGGGGTAGGGGTGGGGGGGGGGTCTGGTGGAAAGTACTTTGCGATAGACTAGCATCCTATCCAAAGGGTGGCAAGCAACTGCTATTGTCCGTTTCACGCTATAGAAACCGGGATAAACTCCGGCTCCATGGGAGTAAAAGTAAAGACAAATACATTGCTAACTTCCAGATTTACGACAGAAATCTATATGTCGTCAATCTGGAATTTATGAATGTATTTAAGTCTTTACTATTTAATTTTTTGTTGTTGGCTGAAGAAGGGCTTTGAGCCCGAAACGTTCCATGTTTGGTATTTGTTCTTTTTTAAAGCTGTTATATTACATTTTGTTATTACTAAAAACCAATTTATGAAGAAAAAAAACGTAAGCCGTAAACGAGTATAGATAGTTCGAAGTTGACATCACTCAGGACATTGTTGTTGTTTTTTGCCATCCGCGTCTATGAGTAATTCTCACTAAACTTTATTAACCAGACTATAAACGTTTAAGGTTACACATAGTTTTGTGTGTTAGTCCGTAATACATCCGGATGGCAATGTTGTGAGCTTCTCAGCCAAGCGCATACTATCTACACATCAATTTGTAACATTCTTGTTTTCCTTACCGTGTACTGCGCCAGCCCAATGAGAGCGGTACTGAGGAGGGTTAGCCGACCCTGCGTCGATGTAGAAGAAGATCGTGTGACCCTGATTGACCCCTTCTACCAGCCTGTCCATTGTTCCCATCTCTGACGCCTGCCACTCCTGGGCCCAGATGCGAATCCCCCTGGGGAGGGGCAATTGGTGATGATGTCAAGACAAGCGGAGTTGAAAGGAGAGGAAGAATTGGAAAATTGTGTCAGTGCATGACATAATCATTCCGAAGGTGAACATTTTATATTTGCATTTTTTGCATTTTCTGAAAGCATATGCGCCCCAGAGCATTTTAATCTTTATTTGAAGTAAATCGGGTGATTTTTCATGAAGTAATGGTCAGATGTTTGGGAAAGGTATCCAGCAACTTTTCTCAAATTTCATACATTTTTATCTTGACTAGCTGTAACAAATATTTAGAAGTGAAATTAAGCTTTGATATTTCCCGAAGATGTACAAAAAGGGTTGATTTAATCATTTATGTCAAGAACTCATTTTTTATCCAAACTGACCTTCTAACTAAACTTGGCAATATCTCAGTTCAAACCTTTTCACCATCCGACTGATTATGTCATTCACTGTAACAATTAATAAGTGAGTGCATGGCTTGTTTAAGTTTATGACGATTTTTCCTCAGAAGAATGAATCGCTTATCCCAAGCCAGATGGACTCTGGCACTTATGTTTGACATGACGTAAAAGTTGAATGTCTTTTGTAGTTGTTACAGGTGACTATAGAGTGTGTTACTGATGCTTTGATTTGGTGGGAGGAATGTGCATCTGGGGTCTTTAGGAGGTTTTATTGTTTCATTAGGGTGTTGGCATATGGGGATGTTTCTGTTGTAATTTTACATAGACATGAGTTGATTAACATTTTCTAAGATTAAGAATATCATTCTTGCTATAAAATGTGTTGTAAATGTAAATGTTCTTACTATAACAATTTGGTTTGTTGATTATTGAAAATATACATATTATTAATAAATGATCCAAGAACACAACAAAATGCAAACCCAATCATCTTTTTCGGTGATTAGCTCTTGGAGCTACAGTCAAGATACAACACTGGTCTACTGCACAGTTCTTTGCATAATGTATAATACACAACTCTACCACTCTTAACTCACTCAATCCTAGAAATTTGGAAAGTTGGAAAAATGTATTAGAAAAGAGCATGTACATAGATATTTTTATTCAACTATCATTAACATGTAAAAACTTTTAAAAAGCATTAGCTTTGATACTTCGCCTATAATTTGTTTCAGAAAAAAATGTAATAAGTAGGCATGGGGTAAAATTAACCCGGGTAAACTACGGATATAGTCGATGTTAGGGTTGAGTGAGTTAATACATGTCAGGAAGGAAGGCCATGAAAAATAAGATATAATACCGTAGAATAGAATTTAGACGGTTTATTCAAGCCACTATTCCTAAAACCAAGAATAGAAATTAATTGATTTGGGCAGGAGACTAAATTTTATTTTATTCAATGCAATACTGATAAATAAAATATTATTAACTTACGCCGTTTTGACACCGTCTGTTCCGTTCTGCCAGACGCAGTTCAATGTGGCATCTGCATAGATTTTGAAGGTCACTGGTTGGTAATCGACTACATATATTGATGCAGACCCGTCGAATCGAATCCAGGAATGAAACTGTCGCAGGATAAGGCCTTGAAAATTTCATTTCATAAAAAAGACAAAATAATAATAATGATAATGATGATGATGATGATGATGATGATGATGATGATGATGATGATGATGATGATGATGATGATGATGATGATGATAATAATAATATAATAATAATGATAATAATAATAAATGCTCCCGTGTTTGTTATTGTTTTTTTTTTTTTGTTTTTTTGTTTTATCTTGGCGTGTCATTGATGATCAAAATCGATTTTACAATGAATTTCTTTTTTTCTTAAATTTGGATTCAGTTTATTTTATTGAAGGCAATGTTTTATACATGAAAGTGACAAAAACTCCTTTCTTCTTCTACTCATGTTCCTTCTCCTTTTCCTTCTCCATCATCATCATCATCATCATCATCATCATCATCATCATCATCATCATCATCATCATCATCACCATCGTCGTCATCATCATCATCATCATCACCAGCATCATCGTCGTCGTCATCATCATCGTCACCTTCTTTATCATCATTGGGGTTTTTTTAGTCATCGCTATTATCAAATAAATAACGTTCTGCCACTCAGCGTATCATCTCAATTCTTGGCCAAGAGTTCTAACACGTCATCCCACTAGGCCAAACTCAGAGTGTATATATTTGAAAGATCTGATAGCCGTAACGATGTGGATTATCAGACCCGCAAACAAGAACAACTGGTCCGAAATGTACTCCAGTTTTGGCAAGTTTAATATGTTATTAGGCCTTCTATTTCTATTTGAAGGAGTCAATTCTTTCTGCTATTTCTGAAAATAGTAAATTCGATCCAGAAATTCAATAAGCTTCAACAGTCGTGACGTCACTTCCCTCGAAATGACGCATTGTAACTAAGTAACTGGCTCTAAACTATCGGAACAATGGCGGACGCCCTAATGAAATATTTCTCCGACGAGCATAAAAGCGTATCCAGAGGGGTTAAAAACATATATCTGGTCATGTTTTGACTTTTACACAATCTGATCACAAGACATATGAAAAGTTCTAGCCAGCATGAAGAATAAAAAGTACCGATTTTCTTTGTTTAGAACCACGATGGTCGCCGTTGCTGGGCGACGTGACAACAGACTATTGAATCCAATGACTACAAGTAGTTGGAGAGAGGAAAATCAGATGTAATAAACTTTGATATGGTACAGACTGAACGCTTTCTATTGTTTGAGTAATCAGACTGACATGATGATGATGATGATGATGATGATGATGATGATGATGACGATGACGATGATGATGGTGATGGCTCTTAATCTAAGCCAAATCAAACGTAAACACACACAGTTGGTACATAAATATGTTAAATAAATGTGACCCTTCGCCTCAAAACGGTTTTAAGTCGGGATGGTTAAGATGTTGAAAATTGAATTTATTGCCAGAAATATCAGACTTATGTTGAGTTGTTTGTTTTATCGTGGAGAATGGATACCATATTTTAGAGTACCAATGCCAACAATTTATATTTTTGACCAGTTTAACATTAAATTCGGCTTTTAAGCATATGCTTCGTTGCGACATAATGCCGTTTTGAGACGATGGGTCACAAATGAAAGATTTATATAGCGTACTTTTGTTCCCATAACCAGCTCCGAGCATCTCTTGTTCATATGACGTCACAATCACTCCATCGAGTTCGTCACTTCCTCTGTTTACTTCTGCAGATTGAAACTCCACCATGAACGGACTCAACTGCATGGCGTCAGGAATACTGACGTCACACATATGAAAGTCTATGACGTCATACCGTACACGAGACCCAAACAAGACGGCTCCAACGAGAGCATCGAAGTCCCCGAGGATTTTGGGTTTGTATGCTTGAATTGTTGGAGAGTGTAAGCTAAAACGTGAAATGAAATAGCAATGGGATAGTTCAACTATAGAACAGTATAAATCTCTTGTAGGGGATTACGATTATAATGATGATGATGATGGTGATGGTGATGATGATAACGGTGACGAAGACGAAGAGATGATGGTAATGACGTTGATGATGGCGACGATACCGATGATGGTGATAATAGTGATAACGGTGGTGATGACAACCATGACGATGATGATGATAATGACGATAATCATAATGATGGTGGTAGTTGTTTTGATTGACAGTGGTAGTAGTAGTAGTAGTAGTAGTAGTAGTAGTAGTAGTAGTAGTAGTAGTAGTAGTAGTAGTAGTAGTAGTGGTAGTAGTAGTAGTAGTAGTAGTAGTAGTAGTAGTAGTAGTAGTGGTAGTAGTAGTAGTAATAGTAGTAGTAGTAGTAGTAGTAGTAGTAGTAGTAGTAGTAGTAGTAGTAGTAGTAGTAGTATTGATGATGATGTTGTATGTAATTACAGACAACAGTTGGCAGTTATACCGAAAGATGATCGCTAATAACTTACAATAAACAAACAATGCATACAACGAAGTAAATCCTTTGCGGTAACAGTAACAAGCTATGCATCTTGTTTTCTCCTCACCTCCAAAACATAAACAAAGTCGTCCCGAATTACCTCTCTACTATAATCTAAACATTTAGTATTAGATCAATGAAAACATGCATTCATTTGATAACTTTGAAATCCTTCATTAGATATGGACAGCACACTGCCGTACTATGAAGAGAGAGAGAGAGAGAGAGAGAGAGAGAGAGAGAGAGAGAGAGAGAGAGAGAGAGAGAGAGAGAGAAGCACGTATTTAAAATTTTGGCCAGAAAACTCGTCCTTCAAATATCGGCCCATTAAAATTAAAATGACCCTCGTCTTGTAAAAGAAACCTCTGATCCCAGGTCTGAGATTTATTTGATTTATTTTTGCCAAGATGAGGGTCATTTTAATGGACCGAAATTTCAAGGACGAGTTTTCTGGTCAAAATTTAAAATACGTGTTTTGTTGTTTTGTTTTTTTTCCAGACTACGGCAGCAGAGTAGTTCGTATAATTGTGACCCTTCGCCTCAAAACGGTATTAAGTCGGGTTGGTTAAGATGTTGAAAATTGAATTTATAGCCAGAAATATCAGACTTGAGTTTGTATGTTTTATTGAGAAGAACGGATACCATATTTTAGGGTACTAATGCCAAGAAAATTATATTTTTGACCAGTTTAACATTTAATTCGGCTTTTAAGCATAATATGGTTCGTTCCGACATAATACCGTTTTGAGACGATGGGTCACAATTATGTGTATTGGATGTAAATGTCCAGTGACGAGTTCGATTGCTGACCTGACCCCTTGTTATCACGATAAAGTGTGATACATGTCACTACACACATTGTGTTATCATATCGCGTGCTGCGTGGAAGCGTGGAAATGTGACTTGATATAGATAGTATGAAGTTGACGTCATTCAGGCCTTTGTTATTGTTTTTGCCATCCGCGTTTGTGAGTTGTTCTCACTAAACTGTCTTAACCAGACTATAAAAGTTCATGGTTACACAGAGTTTGTGTGTTGGTCCGTTATACTTCCGGATGGCAATGTTGTGAACTCCTTGGCCAAGCGCATTCTATCTATAATGGGAGCGATTGATAGATAGTTCGAAGATGACGTCACTCAGGTTTTTGTTATTGTTTTTTTGCCATCCGCGTTTATGAGTAATGCTCACTGAACTGTATTAACCTGACTATAAACGTTCATGGATACACATAGTTTTGTGTGTTTGTCCGTTATACTTCCGGATGGCAATGTTATGAGCTTTTCAGCCAAGAGCATTCTATCTATATTCATGTTTTCGTCCAACCAAGTCATCAATCACACGATTTGTGCTGTCCAACGATTGGATATTTCTTCAGAAATGTAAACACGCTGCTTTGTTTATCAAAGTTGTAAATATACTCATGTGTCAAGCTGAATAAAATGACCAATCGTGATGTTAAAAACTTTCAAAAACTGTGAACACGTTTCACTATGCGGGTCATTTTGAGCACATATTCCAATGTTCCTATGACCTCGAGCACATGGAAAGGTAACATAGATCGCTCCCATTTGCTTGATACAGAAGATACCGAGTTCGAGTCTCTGCCGCACCTTGTGGCCTTGAGACACACAGTCATCCCGCCCTAGTTCACTTTGCGACATGCGCTGCGGCTCGCGCCCAAGTTATTCCAATTTTTCCCGTTGACTAAACCCTAGGAAAACTGTTCCTCCTGGAAAGAACTGAGTGTATTCTATTTATTTATTCCCAAGTATATAGTAGTCCACGGGGATCCTGATAGCTCAGTTGGTAGAGCACTCGCTTCACACGTAAATGGACCTAGATCGATCCCGGGCGAAATCAACCACCACCCCCCCCCCCACCTGTCCACCTAGCAGTGATTGGTAGTTAGGTGTTAGACCTGGCGGAAAGTACTTTGCGATAGACTAGCGTCCTATCCAATTGGTCGCAAGCAATTGCTACTCTCTGTTTCACGCTATGGGAATCGGGATAAACTTCGGCTCCATGGGTCCTATAGCCCTGAAGGATTACTTTTTGTTTTGTTTTTTTTTTTACATACTGGTCGACTTGACCTTTTAATTCAGACGGCCGGAGTTTATCCCGGCTTGCAACGTAAAGGTTCAAATGGCATTGATAAAAGCGAGGTTCAATAGCACTCTCCGACTAATTTAAATTGAATCTGGGTACTCATTTATTTTGGGTAGACAGAATTCCTTTTAAAGATAGTCATTCAGAGCCATAAGGCAAATGGAGCCGGAGTTTGTCCCGGTTTCTATAGCGTGAAACGGACAATAACAATTGTTTGTTGGCCTTTGTTAAGGACGCTAGTCTATTACAAAAGTACTTTCCGCCAGGTCTGTCACTCCTGGGTGGGCAGGGTGATCAGAAAACAAAATCTCGACTGCACCTGGGATCGGTCTCGTCCCTTTGCCATATGAGAAAAAGGGGATGACAAAGGGGGCAGCTACAGGATCACAACAGCAATCTACATCTGTGCCCAGCCTAAGAGATCCTCACCAATTGAGAGACACCCGTGTGGTTTTTAATAAGCATTGTTCCACAGTCGACCAGAGAGATGGTTTACATGTAAAATATCATCTCTCATATATATATATATATATTAAATCCTGCGACCTTGATCCCCTACCAGCACAGCTTTTGGCCAGCTCCACCGGTACATTATTACCATCCATTCCATCAATCATAAATACATCCATACTGACTGGCGAAGTTCCATCGTGCCCTCGTCAAACCACTTCTGAAGAAACCATCACTGAACCACAATATATTAAACAATTATCGTCCTGTATCAAACTTACCTTTTTTGTCAAAACTTTTGGAGAAGGTAGTTCTTACACAATTAACATCTCATTTTAAGAACAACAGTTTGGAACAACCCTTTCAGTCAGCCTATAAACATCATATATATATGAACCCAAAAACTCACATCCAACTACTTCACTCGGAGAAATGTCTCCAGACAAATCCTCATCAAAATCGAGTCATCGAACTCCAAGACAAGAAAGAAAACATCAAAGAAGCGACAGTAGACTAAGGGCAAAGGGGCAAACAGATCCTACCAGAAGTCCAATTCAACAACCCGCTAAGCATAAGACAAGAAAAGAAAGACGGGCAGCTTGTTTCTCATAAAGAGTTTTACGACGCTTGCGACACATTCAAGTCATTTTAGCGCAGTAAAAAGGAAGAAAACGGGATAGAAAAAAAATTGTACATAGATTTACAATTAAATGCACGCAAGAAAAGTAAGACAAAGGGGTATGGTACATATAGGGAAAAGATTTAGATTCCAAGAGTACACTATCATAGTGCATAGTTTGAGATCACCTAAAAGTCTCATCCTGACACAAGCACAGGTCCCCACTAAAGGGTATACACACAGATGTTTACAAATCATATGTTCAAAAAATATAAAGTATCACAGTACAAAACAGATATATGATTTGTACATGCGGAAAAAATATTCTCTCCCAAAACTATAACTTTACATTCGACTGTTTCCCTACCAGTACCAGCCAGTGTCATGACAAAACTGAGTGTGTAACCTCATTCCAAGACAAAGACAGAAAGCAAGCTGGAAAACAGATATAGGAGGATAGAATACAGCGAGTGACTCCCTGCCCTCTATGGGAGAAGGATACAAAAGACAGTTGATTGATTCAGACGTAGAAGTCTGCAACAGTTTGTTTTGTTTTGTTTTTAAGGGTTTTACGGCGCTTGCAACACATTAAGGTCATATCAGCGCCAGTAAAAAGGGAAAAAATGGGATATTAAAAAGTTCAAGAATTACAATTAAAGCATCCAAGAATAAGACAGACAAAGGGGAATTGGTTCGAAAGGGAACAGATGTAGATTCCAAGAGCACACTATCAGTGTACTTAAATAGAGATCACCTAAAAGTCTCATCCAGACACAAGCACAGGTCCCCACTAAGAGGAATACACTCAAATGTTAACAAATCATATATAATACATAAATAAAACATAATAGAGTACATAACAGAGAGATTTACAAGGAAAAAAATATCATCTCCCAAAACGAACTATACATTTGACTTTTTCCCTCCCAGCCAAGGTATCCGGCCAGGGCCAGGACAAAACCAAGTAATCTCATTCCAAGACAAAGACAGAAAGCATGCTGGATTGGAAAACAGACATAGGGGGATAGAAGACATAGTATGTACCTCCCTGCCCGCTATGGGAGGTCAGGATCCCCACCCAGTCTGCAACAGTCTTAGAACGCATGCGCTTAAGAAACAGCTAATAGGAAGACAAAGAGAGACAAGAAAATCTTTGTGCAGCAATATGTTCTAACCTCACGGCTCTCAGATTCAAATTCTCTATTCACATAGCTTTTTAGGCTTTTGTGGTCGTATGATATGATAATCAGATAGTTAGATCCCTGGTTCGAACCACGCTCTGGGTGGAGAAGGCTCTTTACTTACATTATCTCATTACACCCAGGTGTAAAATGATCACCTGGCCTGTGACAGCAGAAAATAATAAGCTCCGTACAGGGGTCAAGTTTCGTCCTTACACTTACATCCTAGGTATTACTTTTGGCTTGGGACCTCTTGTAAAGCGCTCTGAGCACATTTAGTGGATATAGAGCTCTATAATAAAAGCTCACATAGGCACAGATACATGCTAAGTGTTGCTTTTGGCTAGTCTCCTTGTAAGGCGCTTTGAGCACTATTGGTGAATATTGTGCTCAAGTTTTTTTGTTTGGTTTTTTTTTGTCACCTGGATTTAATTTAATTTTATAGATTCTCGCCAGAAATTATCAGGAAAATCAATCCATGATAAATGACAGACTTTTTATATAGGCACAGCTACATGCTAAGTGTTGCTTTTGGCTAGTCTCCTTGTAAGGCGCTTTGAGCACAATTAGTGAATATTATGCTCAAGTTTTGTTTTTGTTTTTGTCACCTGGATTTAACAGATTCTCGTGACTGTGATTCTCGCCAGAAATTATCAGGAAAATCAATCCATGATGAATGACAGACTTTTTACATTGACATTTATTTAATAGATTCTCATGACTGTGATTCTCGCCAGAAATTATCAGGTAAATCAATCCATGATAAATGACAGACTTTTTACATTGACATTTATGTAATAGATTCTCGTGACTGTGATTCTCACCAGAAATTATCAGGTAAATCAATCCATGATAAATGACAGACGTTTTACATTGACATTTATGTAATAGATTCTCACCAGAAATTATCAGGTAAATCAATCCATGATAAATGACAGACTTTTTACATTGACATTTATTTTTCTTAATTAAAATCGTTAAGAATAGAAAAAAAAAATGGTTTTTAATTTGCTTTAAATAGATTGACCTGATATGATCTGATGAGAGTCTGACATTGATAGTGGGTAAAAACTCTCTCCAAAAATATCTATCAACCTCGTGCACGATAAAAAGCCCATAAACCTCCCTGGGGAAATATAAATAAAAACACAATTCAAGATAACTTTTAAAAGATCTTTTTTATTTTTTAGATTAAAAAAAAAAGTATTTATTATCTTGCATTCTTCCACTTGTTATCCACAAATCTGCTGACACTCTCTTTTCAAAAGTATGAATTTCAAATAACATAAAAACAATTCAACATATTTGAGTCATTTTACCAACAATTAAAGCAAACATAACTATAGCCAAACCAGTGTCAATCTTACTCATAAAGAGCTGCCTGATTGAAATTTTTAAAAATCTATCAAAAATTATCAAAGGAACTAAACTTTCTTTTTCAACAAAATTTATTGAGTCAAAAAAGGCAAATGCAGTTCTTTAGCTGGAGCCAAATTTCGTATTTCCACTAATTTTTCGTAGTACTAGGTAGGTCTGATCTTATCAAAGTACAAAAGCAAGCATAAGAACATTCATTTATCTGTGCTTGTGTTTCTTCTTCTTTTTTCTATGTTTTCTTCTATGCGACTCGCCATCTTCTGAGTCAGAATGTTTATGTTTCGTGCTGTCTTCAGTTGAACAATCTTCTCTCTCGCCGTGCTTTTCCTTTTCCTCTTTTCTTTTCTTTGATTTTCTGTGCCTCTCCTCATCACTATCGCTGCCACTGTCGTCGTTACCGCTTTCACTGGATGATGAGGCATGCCGACGTTTTCCCTTCTTTTTCTTTCCATCTCTGTGTCTTCTACTATTGGCTTTTTCTTCATCAGAACTTTCATCTTCACTGTCTGAATCGGAACTTTCATATTTTTTCTTCTTTCTCTTTTTCTTTTTTCTCTCCTTACTGGATTTTCGCTTCTTCCTACTGCTTGAGGAATCCCTGGGAAAAATGGTCAAAATGAACACATTGAAATCACTCAATAGAAAAGCATATACAATTAGTAAAAGGCAATATATTTAGAATACTGCTTGAAAGAAAAAATGCCTAATAAGGGACATATTTTTTTCTACAATATTTCAACTGGTTAACAGGTTAACCACATTGATTAATGACTTTATAGGAGGAAAAAACGTGAGAATCTATACAAATACTCACTAAATGTGCTTAAAGCACTTTACAAGGGTTTCCTAGCCAACAGCAAAACTTAAAATGTAGGACGAGACAGGATGCCTTCAAAATTATAATTTTTCCGACAGAGACAACACTGCTAATGGCCAAGTACTCATTTTACACCTGAGTATGATGAGAGAATGTAAGTTAAGAGCTTTTACCAAGGAGTCTACAATGTGCTGCTCAGAAAGGCAGGTGTCATACCACTAGAACGCATAGCCCCACAATTACAAAATTACAGATGTTTATCAATCTCAATTTACCACATTAAAAAATTATCATAGTTAACCCTCTCCGCACCAACTACAGGAAAATCGTCATATTTCTTACCATAAAATGTACATTTTTCCTATCCAGATTTATTTTGTCCATCACAAAATTTGAACAAAAATGTTTGTCGTATCTATAAGAATGTAATGCTGTTATGCAAAGCTTGTTTCGCTGAATAAAATTATGCATGGTATGTACTTATCATTTTTGAGTTTGACTGTAAAAAAAAAAAATCAAATTTTGTTTTGGGTAAGTATGACATTTCAGGGAAAAATCCTGAAAAGTCAGTAAAGAGAGAGTGAAGTGGAATGAGAATACATACATATACTTTCCTTCAAAACAAACAAATAATTCTGTAGAAACAAAAGCGCTATTGATTCTATTTGCCTGACTTCACACATTTAATAATCACACAATGGTTGCTTGCTGCTCTCAATGCCATGTTGCTTTTGTCTATCCCTTAAAAGGCTGACCCTCTTCAAATATTCCCCCCTAGGATGGCTGATGTAAGGGGTATAACTTTGGTTTGCTTATGAATGAGGTTTTAAAAAAGGCACAACTTTTTGACTGTATAAGATGCAGAGATGATTCAAACGTAAAAAAAAAGAGAAGAATAATTGCCTTTTCTATGATATGTGACACATTTAATAAAATTATCAAGACTATGAAAAAAAAATGATAAAAGTTTATTTTAAACAAATTCGGAATTCTAACACTTTTCAACCATTATAAAATCTTAACTCAGAACTTCTGTCTCAATTGGTGAACGGTAAAGTGGAAACGCAAGTAAAACTCTACTAGTTATAAGTAAAAACAAAGTGTTCATGACTAAAAATAGAATAAACAACCTAAATCAGAAAGAGTATACCTAACACACAAAAAAGTACTGGATGACCACGGGTGATCCTGCACAATATAGCAACGGGCAATAACACCCTCTATGGCCTATTGTGCAAGATAGATGATGTAATGCAAATTAATAGTTGATAACAGACTCATTCCTGACAAGGTGTTGATTGCAATTGTGTATGTAATGTGCACTGAACATAATGGAAAATGCTTCAGTTCTCCTAACTTAACTGGACAGATCAGGGGTATAAGTGAGATGAGAGCCAACAAAAAAGAGCAAGAAACTCATTAACAACATTCATACAACATAACAAGGTAAAACTTGCAGTAACTTCCAGTTAATCTAGTCTAATGACATTCATATACCAATGCCCCAACAATCGAAGGGTTTATAACCGTGTACATACCGTTGTGATTTTTTCTTCTTTTCTTTTTTCTTCTCTTTCTGACTTTTAGACGACTTCAATTCTGTGGAAACACAATAAGGATATCTTTTTCATTTGATGGGATTTTAATTTTTTTTTTTTAAATAAAAATTAATGACTAATTAACTATGTGAATGAAAACTTAAAAATCAATTTAAATTCTCGGATTGGACAGAACTTGATTTTGAAGTAACTAACTAAACTCCAATACACATATTCGATAAATTGGGTGTTTCTTGCCAATCTATCTTTTTTTTTTTGATGTGTGGCTATGTGGTATTGTGGTATGACACTTGCTTTCGAGTCGGAAGGTCCTGGGTTTTAGCCTCGCTCGGTGCATAGTTGAGTCCCTGGTAAAGGGTCTTTATTCAAATTCTCTCATCATACTTAGGTGTAAAATGAGTACCTAACCATTAACAGCGCTGTCTCTGCCCAAAAACTAAAAGTAAAATAGCCTAATAGGCATCATGTCTCGTTATTCATGTTATGGGTTGCTGTTGGTCAGGGACCCTTTGAGCACGTTTAATGGACATTGTACTATATAAAAGCTCAAGTTTTTATTCTAACAGTAGCTAAAATAATTGAAGAAACTGAAAATAAAGATTATTGTTACATCCCATCACCAATGAGGAATACATGTAAATTCAAATTTAATTAGTAGTAGTAGTAGTAGTAGTAGTAGTAGTAGTAGTAGTAGAAGTAATAGTAATAGTAGTAGTATTAGGATTAGTAGTAGTGGTGGTAGCACTAGTCTAGTAGTAGTAGTAGTAGTGGTAGTAGTTTGTCGTAGTTTGCTTAATCAAAATGATAGCCTATCACAGTTATTTATTTATCAATAACCTGCATTGAGTTGAGTCAAAGGAGATACAAATGGCCCCTCATCCGATTCAGAACTTGTGCTGCTCACATCCAATACAACTTCTTTGCTTGGGTCAGCTTTAAGGAAATTACGACACTGATATGTCATATGGCCACCTGAAACAAAGAAAACAAAAATGATGCTCCCTCGCGATTTGTTGTGTAAAAAGTAACTCTTCATGGCAGAGTTAATCCCTCATTATAACAGAAAGCAGTAAGTTTTTTCACGGTCTCTGGCTTCATTTTCAAGTTGTAAAAAGTCTGAAAATTGAACATATGTGGTGTTAACTGAGTTTACACAAAACTTATCAAAGCCATGCTTAATGAATTACCTTCTTTAACTACACACACACACACACACACACACACACATACAAAACAAACACATAAATAAAACAAATTTGAAGAAAGATATAACGAATTGCGCTAGTTCGGGAATTTACATTTTCCCAATACATCCAAGAAATCAATATAGTAAAACCTTTTTTTACCTCCATGTCTCGGATCATACTTGATATATTTTATTAATAATAATAATAAAAACAATAATAATAATAATAATAATATAATAATAATAATAATAATAATAATAATAATAATAATGATGATAATAATAATAATAATTATAATAATATTAATAATAATAATTTCAAATTGTTGAGCGCTCTACCATATCACTGAGGAAGTACTCAGAGCTCTTTACAGGAAAGTCAACAATTCAATTTGGAAAAGAAAAAAGTCTTAGATGCTTTTTGAACATATCTTTAAGATGAAGAATGATGTAGTTTTTATTTGAGAAGTTTGTTCCAGAGAGTTGGGACACTTCTACTTCTAGAACAAAAAGATCGTCCTCCACATGACACATAAGAGCTTTTTCCTTGAGTAACTCGCAATATTCCATCATATGACGAGTGGAGGGATCAGGTTTATCATGAAGATAAGTTGGTTGACACATGTTGAGATTTATAAAACATAATATCAGAACTTTATACAATATTCGCTCCTTAACAGGAAGCCAATGAAGAGCTATTTTAGCAAAGGCAACGTTCAGTTTTTGATGCTGAAAATAAATAATGATAAAACTATAATTCATTCAGACGGACAACAGTTTAATTTTTCAAAGCAATGAAACAAGACTTACCATAGCCACATTTTTTACAAGATGTACGAAGACTGTCTGCTGAACGTCCATACTTGGCAATCACATAACCTGGAAAATTAATTGAGATTTGAATTTAAACAAATACCTTTGCCTTTTTTATTAACTTGATTTGACTATTCACTTACACTTACATTACATTACATGTTGAAAACGAAGAGAAATGGAAATGGGAGAAACTGAAAAAGTATCGGGCAGCATCATTGTTGTGTCCAGTTATTAATGACGTTTTTTCAACTCAGTTAATTAAAAGTTATTTGAGCAATTCAATTTCAAGGTTTTTGTTTGAGTTTGAGTATGATTGGATTGTGATGCTTTGTGATTGACATTGACTGTACTGAGTGTGAGAGTGACACTGTGGTGATTCTGTGATTGTGACTTGAATTGTGAATTGTGATGATTGATAATAATATTATTAGTAATAGGCAGTGTCTACGTACATGGAATAGCCTGCCTGAAAAAATAGTTACAGCGCCAAGCATAAAAAGCTTTAAAAGCCAAATTGACAGTTTCCTGCAGGATCTAAAATACAGCACCGATTTCCCATTGAAGCCAGCCTTTCGACCTCCACAAGTTGGTGGAGACCGATTCAAAGACCATCAACGGGCCACCGACCCTCTATGATGAACTCATACTCATATACATGGTAACCGGGCACCTAGCCTCAGGATCTACATACACGGTAGCCCGGGGTAACCCCGGTAACTGGTTTGCCGACAAGCAATGGATGTACCTCGCTCTGTATGTGTGTGTGTGTGTGTGTTATTTTAAAAAAAAAAACAATACAATATAATTCATTAAAGGCGAGATTCAAGGTTACCATGTATGTTACTGTTGTTACCGTGTACGTAGATCCTGAGGCTAGGTGCCCGGTTGGAAACGAAAATAATGATACCAACCAATACTAGGCACTTTGATAAAATTTTCAAACTCAAAATATCTTGATTTGACTCAGTCAGGGGGATGGGACTTGAAAAAACATAAAATTTGATACCTTATTTGTTTCTCTACGACCTACGGTTCCAGAGTTATTTATATTTTTCTATTGAAATTTTTTGTCAATTTTACAGAGAGAATCTGTGATCTCACTGCTGCCTCAAAACCAGCATCTCGCGGCGATCGGGAAATTTTGAGTTTTACAGTCAACATGGCCCACTTATTGTTTTCAGTAATTTTGTTTCAATTAAAAAATAATTGGCAAGTGTTAGGTATCATTTTAATGGTCAGGAAATAAGCTTTATTTTCATATAAATCATTTTTATGGATGGAAAGTATGGAAAAAATTAAGGATAAATGAAAAGGGGGAAAATATGAGGTTTTTGTCTTAAAAAGTGGGGTTGATGGCGGAAAAAATAAAATAATGAGCGAGTGTATCAATTTTGATGAAATTTGGCAGAGATATTCTTCAATTAATTGTCTATCGATATATGAAGTATAATTAAAATGTATCCATAATTTAAAAAGTTCTTATAATTCAAAAATTTATAAATTTTTATTACATAAGCTTTCTGAGAAATACAATCAGGAATTAAGAATTAAATACACCGTTAGAATAGGGAGTTTAATAGAAATTCTAAATGTACCTCACACACTTGAAACCAATGTCATATGAAAGAGCTGGCAACACAGATTACAAAACAGTTTGAATGTTGTTTCTATCTTGATTAGAAATGTAGTTACGGCAGTTCAAAGTCTGAAATTTCAGACCGATTTTTACCCCAAAATTACCATTGCAAAGTTGTGACCGAAAACGCGTGATGTTAATAAAAAATGGTTAAAACAGTCAATATGGAGTTCTTATCATATATTGTATCCCAAAATGTTCGTCTTATCGAGAACAATGCATTTAAATTAATAAAGAGGAAGATAAACATTTCAAATTAACACATTATTACATAATATGTCGCAAATGTTACATAATTAAAAGACGTAAGAAACAATTTGCTCTATCACTTTTGGATTTATCTCCAATATCTCACTGAAACAATTGCAAATAATTACCCTCTTTTAATTAATACAGAGAGAATAAAAAAGGGTTTGAGAGTATTTAAATAAAAAGATTACGTGTTGTGTAATGACATAATGAGTTTATTTTTACCTATGGCAATTTAATTGCATATAAATAAAATGGTAGATTGAAAAAGTTCAAATAAATTGAAACAGATTCCCTATTATAATTAGAAGGAAAGTTCTGGCTTTTAATACTTTAAAAAATTCTGCTGAACCACTTTGGGTTTATTGCTGTTACATCATTTGAACTGACAATTAATATAATTTTATCCCCGCCCCCCCCCCCCCCCCCCTTCTCTCTCAATGTATGGGGGTGCCAAAACTAAAAGAACTTCTTACCATAATAATTATTAAGGCTAAGGCCTTTAGAATATGGATACAAATGATAAACATATCTAAACATATGGGAAAGAAACTTGATGACTTGATGGCAAAGTAAAATAAAATTAAATTAAAACAATTGGTATTTTTAAAATATCGATATTATTAATATCGGATTTCACAAAGAGAAGAAATATACGAACTTTTAAAACAAAAACTATAAAATGCCTATAAATAAAGTTGGAAATTATGTATTCAAAATAAAAAAATAGAAAATAATAGTACTGAAAATATTATGGACTAAATTTAACATCATACATAACTAAATTTAAAATATCGATATGAATATCGATATCGCCCGGCAGCCATGATGAGAAGATAATGTAAACAAGGCATTTCGGCGCAGAGTTAAAAGGTGTCTGCGCATCGATATAGAGCCCTGAAATTTGGCATGAATAAAGTTTAGATGTTATTCTAAAAACAAGCGTTTAAATTTTAAAAACACACGCGGTAAATAAAAAAATAAATGCATTTGAAAATTGCCAAATTTTAACTTCATATAACTTCTGGAATTATTGATGGATTTTTCCTTAATTGGCACCATATAAAAGGAAATTGGAAAGACGAAAATAATGATACCAAAATATCTGCGAGATTCCTCTTTATAACGAAGTTATGCATCTTTAATTGAACCCCCCAAAACGCGAACGGCAATTTCCAGTCACAACTTTCCTATGGGCGAGTTGGGTCAAAATTTGACTGCCACTGCTGCTGCTCACTAAACTGCCTAGTTAGAAAGCCTGTTTTGTGCCCTTAATAATGATACCAAAGTTAGTCACATAGGTTCACAAATAACGCCATGGTGACCAAAACAGTAAAGGGTCAAAAATAAAGTTCCAAAAAACGAGTTTCACCTTACAGTGAGCCTATCGGCGGCCACTGGACTGGAGTTATCAAAGTGCCTACCAATACCCAAGATATCTCATATCTGCGATATTCCTCTTTATATTATAACGAAGTTATGCATCTTGAATTGAACCCCCCTAAAACTTAGTAAAAGCGAACGGCAATTTCCAGTGATATCTTTCTTATGGGAGAGTTGGGTCACAATTTGACTCCCACTGCTGCTGCTCAAGTTACAGTTAGTGTACGTAGATACAACGTTAATAAAATAATACGATGATGAATGATGGAATGGAGTGAACGTGTGAAAGTGAAATGAGTGCGGCAGAGAAACAAATATGTCTACCTTGACTGTTGTCCATCCCTAGTTTATTGATGTGTCAATTATACCGTATACATTGCTGAACAGAAAATCAAATGAACAAGCTAGACATTTCATATTATGGTTCCAACAATCTCAACATTTCAAGTACAAGTTTTATTTCAAGTTTTGTAACATGGAAAGATAAGAGTGTCAGTCCGTCAAAGAGGCCCCTTTTTGTTTTTATTAAACAAGAGCACTGTAATTGTCATGTCTACCGTTACGCTCACAGTATCGGTAACTCATTTTCGCTTCTTACATTTGAAGACAAGATAAATCCTGTTTGCAATATTATTTTAATTGACACTTTTAACTTTATATTGACAAAGTATTTTTCCATTTACTGTGAGATTAAACACATTAAAAAGATATTTTATATTTTTTACAATTTTATGAATGGATTTCTGTCGTATGTATAAGATAATTTTATTATGACTATTATTTAGTTCACACGAGTGTCTCCGACTGCTGATGATGAATGATAAGTTAGGCTTCACGTAAACACAGCCACACACCCCACTTGCACTGGATTATTTCCAGACTTTGCGAATTGATAACACTCCACAAAATTCAGATTAATACTGATACAGGTAGTGCCATCAGCCTAGTGACATTCCTTACCAATGACGGAATTACAATGCGCTGAACCATCAACATTATTATCATTGTAACCAGAGATCAAAATTGTGGGCAAGTCAACAAAAAATGGAAGGACCTCTGAGTAAATGGACCAATGTTATGAAAGGATGGCAGTATCGGTGGTTTGTCCTCGATGGAGACTCTGGGATTCTATCATACTACACGGTAAATATTTAGCGCTCATGAGTTTTTAAATAAAACGTGCTCTCAACCGGGACTTTTTAAAATGCATGCACAGAATTATAAAAATAAAAAAGTTCCAGGATATCGCCGATCGCCCCTCCCCCCTTCCTCCACTCCTACAACTGTACCTATGCCTATGATTACATTAATTTACACAGATAACGGACAGTAACAAGAGATTATCCCTCACTCCCGGGGACAGCGATACTTCAGCAGTACATAGTGGTGCCTTGTCTTTCCAAGAAATTGAAATCCTTCAGCTTCATCACAAATCACAAGTCTTTACTCTTCTTTAGTCTTGTGGGGCTGTGTGGTCTTGTGGTATGACTATGACACTCGCTTTCGGTTCGGAAGGTCCTGGGTTCGAGCCTTGCTCGGCACATAGTTGAGTCCTTGGAAAAGGCTCTTTACTCACATTCTGTTATCTTGTTCATGTGTAAAATGATGATCTCGCCGTTAACAGTAACAGCATCGTCTTTGAAAAAAAAAAACAATAACCCTGTAATATCGCCTTACATCACATGTGCCATGCCCTCCGTGTCTCGTCCTACATGTTAAGTGTTGCTGTTGGCTGTTGACTAGGGACCACTTGTAAAGCGCCTTGAGTGGATATTGTGCTATATAAAAACTCTCAATTTTACTCATTTTTACTCATCTTTACTCATATCGCGACCCTGGAGACTGGAGACAGATTGCTATAACTATAACACGCACCACACCAACATCAACTCTTCCATGGTCAGGGTGGTAAGAGGACAGCCCCTCGGCCCCCACCATGGACAACCATAAAATCGTTAGCTTCAATGCTGGGGGTGGTGTTAAATTTTAACAATTCCTCTGTCTACCCAGTAGCTCAGTTGACAATGCACTCACTTCACACGCAAAGGGATCGAGATTGATCCAGGGTGAAGTCGAGATTCCCCCCCCCCCCCCCTGCCCACACAACAGTTAGTGATTGGGTAGCTGGCTCTGTTAGATCTATCAGAAAGTACTTTGTGATAGGCTAGCATCCTATCCAAAAGGTAGCAAACAATTGCTGTTGTCGATTTCACGTTATAGAAACAGAGATACATTTTGGCTCTATAGGCCTAATTCTGAAGGACTACCCAGTTGTAATTGGATAGCTGAATCTGCAACTTAGCTAAGAAAGGGGTGCAACTTATTTTAACTTTTGTGTAATACTTAAAGATTTATTAACTTTTGAGTCGGGTATGTTTTAAGCATTCAACTTTTAACATGTAACATGTTGTAATGTGCTATTCATTGTTGAAGACTTTTTTAATTGATTTTTTTGTACACGCCTTTATTTTAATCACACTCTCACAACCTTACCAATCATATCGGACTAATCCTTTTTCTGATTTTCCTAGAGATCCTTATAATTTGTAAGGTGAGAGTCCTGTAGATTGTTATGAAATAATCTTCATTTTCTTTTATTTTCAGTCCAAAGAGAAAATGGTCAAGGGATCCAGAAGAGGGTGTGTTCGTTTAAGGGTAAGGATTAGATGACTTCCTTGTAGAAGGTCAATCTTTTTTAGTTTAATACTTTTAGGAAATTAACTTCTCGGGTAAAAATTAATAAAATTATTTTAACTCTTTTGTCATTAAATTTTTTTCCTTTTTTGTTGGCAAAATAAATTGTTACAATATTCCATTGACATATTTTTTCACCCTGTTTATACCAATTTTATATACTTCAATGTTTCCTAACTTTGAGTCTGATGTTTGTTATACAAATCTCAGTATTCAAGTTTTCTTGAACATGTATCAATAATCAACCTACTGTAATATGGTATTTACTGATGAAGAATTAAACGTACTGAATTGTTTTAATTTTAAAAAACAAATTGTATTCATTTAAAATTGAGAGGCTTCACTTGTTGGGCTATTTGATAATGTGCATTTTGTGACAAAGTCAAGTGATATTGACTATGGTCAGATATTGGATGGGTGTCAATGATTGTCAAACTTTGGTCCCAGTATTGTGTCCTTAATAAAGAACTTTACACATACTATCTCACTCAACTCGGTTTAGATTGAGTAACTGAACAGGCAATGATGGATATTATAAGAGAGCCTGTACAAAAGATAACCCAATAGAAAACTCATAGGGCATGGAATTGGAAAAGTAATTCCATTGGGTCTGATTGGAAGAATTAATAAAGCGTTATGAAGTCCATTGAGCATGGTAAAACTGTAAATGTGTTATTTTAATGGGCATTTTTTGTCTTTTTTTTTTCATTGATTGATGTCACTTTTATTCTTTTTTTTTTTTTTATTTTACTCGATGACTTTGTTCTTTTCATTTTTTAATATTTCAAAGGGAGCCATCATCGGCATTGATGATGAAGATGACAGCACATTTACCATCACTGTTGACCATAAAACTTTCCACTTTCAAGGTAAAAGCATCTTGGTCATGTTTGTTGTCAGAAGCTATTTTTCGATATGTTACATGTTACAATATGATGAAAAACATAAATGTTTATATACTACGGACTTTATTTTTTTTTTTTTCAAAAGCCACACTTGGGTTGTTATTGTTTGTTTTTTCACTCCAGTTACTTACGGAGTTACTTCGTGTCTTTGACATTTTAGGCAGTACAGACTCGCCTTTCATCTTTATCTAGTGCTCGCCTCTTCCCAGGTCAGTTCTATAGTTTTCAAGTCTTTGTCCACAGTGGATTTCCCTCTTTGGTCACCCTTATTGTCATCAATTGAGGAGGCATTGTAGAATGATGGTCACTCCTACCTCCTATAGTGGGCAGGGAGGTACTTGCTGTGTCTTCTATCCCCCTTCATCTGTTTTCCAATTGCTTTCTGTCTTTGTCTTGGAGTGAGATTTCTTGGTTTTGTCCTGACCTTGGCTGGAGTGGAGGGAAACAGTCGAATGTATAGTTATAGTTTTGGGAGATGATATTTTTTTCCTTGTAAATCATTTCTGTGTTATGTACTGTTATTCTTTTCATTTTTAACATATGATTTGTAAACATTTGAGTGTATTCCTCTTAGTGGGGGCCGTGCTTGTGTCTAGATGAGACTTATTGGTGATCTCAAACTTAGTACATTGATGGTATGCTCTTGGAATCTACATCTGATCCCTATTTGTTCCCAGTTCCCCTTTGTCTTACTTTTTCTTGGATGCTTTAATTGTAATTCTAGAACTTTATACTATCCCATTTTCTTCCTTTTTACTGGCGCTGATATAACCTAAATGTGTTGCAAGCGCCGTAAAACCCTTAAAAACAAACAAAAACAATGATGGTCATCTTTTGCATACATTTGCCATGTATCTCTTCTTCCGTATGGTAGAACTAAGACAACTTTTGCTTTCAAGACATTGATTTTGATTTTTAATTAAGCCGACTTTGACCAGAATGATCTGGTTAACTAATTACATTTTTTATTTATATATGACAAAAATTTAGCAATGTCATAATTTGATTTGATCCTTTTTTTTTTTTTTACAGCAAGAGATGAGGATGAAAGGGAAAAGTGGATTGAATCTCTTGAAACTGCCATCTTTAAAACAAGTGGCCAGGTAAATTAGAAATGATTGACTGGCACTCTGTAGATTGAAAAATATCTCCATTAGTGCCCATTAGTGGTACAACAAGATTGCATGATTGAATGAAAAACTTATTTTGGGGAAGTTGAATCATGGGCTATTGTGTGAAAATAAAAAATAAAAAAACTGAGCTTTTATATAGCGCAATATCCACTATACATGCTCAAAGTGCTTTACAGAGGGTCCCTGACCAACAGCAACACATAACATATAGAACGAGACATGACACCTGTTAGGCGATATTACATTTTTTTTGACAGGTACTCACTTTACACTTGAGTATGGTGAGAGAGTATGAGTAAAGAGCCTTTTCCAAGGACGCAGTTATGCGCAGAGCGAAGCTCAAACCTTCCACTCCAAAAGCGAATGTCATACCTCAAGTCCACACAGCCGCACAAGTAAAGTTTTAGTATAGGACATTTGAACTCAGTTTTGGAAGAAAAAAAAAATGTTTTAAAGTTTAATGATTTATGTTTCAATTTTATCCATTCATTTTACTGTAGATTGAATTCTTAATTTCAAAGTCAAAATTCAATCTGTATTTGAAAAAAGATAAAAAGAATCTATTTCTGGGCTGTGAGAAAAGTTTCCGTAATTAATATCTGTCGGAGAGATGTTTTTTTTTTTTTTTTTAAATTATTTTTTATGTTTTAAAAAAAAATCATGACACAAGTTATTTAATTATCTTAAATTTTAATTATCTTAAATTATATTGACTTTATTTATCTAAAGATTTCATGATTCTGGCCTTATCAAAGTGCCTTATTTAATATATGAATATTGCTCAAAAAAATCATGACACAAGTTATTTAATTATCTTAAATTATATTGACTTTATTTATCTAAAGATTTCATGGTTCTGGCCTTATCAAAGTATCTTATTTGATATATGAATATTGCTCATATCTTTACAGAGAATGGGTGGAGGAGAGCACCCAATCACTTTGGAAGACTTTGAGAAGAAACTGCTGGAAACTGACGCCTACCTTCAACTGTTGATCAATCAAAATGAGGTGATTTTTAAAAAAGGATTTTGAACAATATACATATTTCAATTTTATACTCTTTAATTGTCCTTTCACTGTTATTTAAACAGTAGAGTTATCACATTTCTTTCCCACCATTTATCTATCATGCTATTTAACAGTTGACTTCACCAATTTGATTGAGACTGTAAAAGCTTTATGATCTCTCATATTTTATTGGACACATGAAGTCATACTTGAGCTTTGATCTTGAGCTTTTTTTATATAGCGCAATATCCACTAAACGTGCTCAAGCGCTTTACAAGGGATCCCTGACCAACAGCAACACATAACATGTAGAACGAGACATGACGCCTGTTAGGCGATATTACAATTTTTTTTCGGACAGAGACAACGGTGTTAACGGCTAGGTACTCATTTTACACCTGAGTACGGTGAGAGAATGTGAGTAAAGAGTCTTTTCCAAGGCTCGAACCCAGGACTTTGTGGTCTAGTGGTATGACACTCGCTATCAGGTCGGAAGGTCCTGGGTTTGAACCTCGCTCAGCGTATAGTTGAGTCCTTGGAAAGGGCTCTTTACTCACATTATTTCACTGTACTCAGGTGTAAAGCAAGTACCTGGTCATTAACAGCGTCGTCTCTGTCTGAAAAAAATTGTCCCATCCTACATGTTAAATGTTGCTGTTGGCCAGGGACCCATTGTAAAACGCTTTCAGCATGTTTAGTGGGTATTGCTCTATAAAAAAGATCAATTTATTAAATACAAGCAAAAAAAATCATCCTAAAAAGTCAGCCTGCTCTACAAGTCGTGGTAATTTGATTTTTTTTTTTTTCTTGTATTTTTCTTTCTGCTTTGTCTGACACTGTTTCATATCCAGCTTTTCATTTATGCTTGTTATTGCCCTTCTTTCTTGATAGTGTTTCCACATTTACCACAGATTTTTACCTCGTCAGTGACTCTATGGATTGTTTTCAATATTTATTTTTTAGGCATTGGAAAGAAAAATTGAAGCATGTCCAAGTGAAGTGGATAGAGAGAGGTACGATGTGATCAAGGTCACTGCAGATGTAAGTTAGCTTCTCTTTCCACTCTTGAAAAGTAGAAAATGGGAGGGCTGCCTGAAGCCGGTGATCGTAAAATACTAACGAAAGAGTGAAAATGGAGAGGCTTTGTATGGGAACAAAACAGACAATGTCTGTTTTGTTCCCATACGAAGCCTCTCCATTTTCACTCTTTCGTTAGCTTTCTACTCTTGATATGTTCAGAATTCAAGTACCTGAATAATTCTTTAAGCATTTGATTCGTCTTATGAGGTACTTTGTTGTCAACCATGTTTTAAGACCTTGTAAGAATTTTGTCATATTTACAGACTAATTTTATTTTATGGTTTTATCAATATACCACAATAGCTTGTTTATTTCATTATTTTGATAAGTGAGTCATCAATGAAATCAAAATGACAAGTGAAGTGGTTTGAATTAAGTTTATCATTATGATAACATAAGATAAGAGATGTTAAAAATAATCTGTGTATTGTTTTGTTTTGGTTTCTTACTCTCAATTGATATAGATGAAATAAACATGTTGATTATTGCTGTTTTCTATATTATGATTATGATTCTTTTTTTTTTCTTTTTTTTTTTAAATTTGACCATAGGCAATGATTGAAGCTATCAAGCATTCTATAGTTCAACTTCAAATTGCAAAGGTAAGGGTAATATTTATGCCTCAGGGCAGCGCTGCATAGCGAGCAAGGGCGAGGTGACTTGCTCAAGGCCACGCAGAGTGGTGGGTGATTGAACTCTGTAACTTTCGGGTATGAAGCAAAGACCGTACTGCTGAGTAATAATAATATATTAATGTTAATAATAATATATATTATTATTATTATTATTATTATTATTATTATTTATTATTATTATTATTATTATAATTATTGTATTTATTAATTAAGAGAACTCTGATGCATAAATAGTTAGCTGATATTCAGTTGTTTCTTAAAATCAAAGGAAAAATAAATACAAGTGAGTGCATATCAGCCAAATGTGGACAATAACTTTTTTCTCCAGAAACCTTTTCAAGTATTCTTACATTAAGATGACTCCAAACATCAAAATGTCTCAGTTTCAAAGCTGTTTGACAAGTTGGCTGTCATCTTAATTTATCATTATGTGAAATAAAAGGTATCGAAAGCAGAAAAATAAAATAAATAATGCCAGTAAATAAATAGAATTCCCTTTATTCATTCCCAAGACGATTTGTCTTCAGAGGTCTATTCCAAGGGAACCCTGAAATAACCCAGAGGCATCAGTCGCAGTACAGACAGAACTGCAAAATGAGGCAGTGTAAGGTTACTTGCTCAAGGCCACACAACGAACTTGGTAGTAGAACTTTGTACCTTTTGGGTGAAAAGCAAATATTGTATCGCAGAGTCACTTTGCTTGGTGTGTCGGTAGTCGGTAAAAATCCAGGTTAAGCAGGGTGGAATCAAATGAACATAGCCTCAAATGTTGTTGAATACGCTTCAACAGTCGTGGCGTCACTTCCCTCGTAATGACGCATGGTAACTTAGTAACTTGCTCTAAACTATCAGAACAATGGCGGACGCCCTTATGAAATATTTCTCCAATGAGCATAAAAGTAAAAGCGTATCCAGAGGAAAAAACAAATCTGATCATGTTTTGACTTATACACATTCTGATCACAAGACATATGAAAAATTCTAGCCAGCATGAAGAATAAAAAGTACAGATTTTCTTTGTTTAGAACCACGATGGCCACCGTTGCTGAGCGACGTGACATCAGACCATTGAATCCAATTGCAATGACCAATTATTCCTAATTCGTTTTCTTATTTTTTGGTTTTTTTTGTTTTGTTTTTGTGTAGGAGAGTCTCAAGGAACCTGTGCTAAATGGAACGATTCACGACCCTCCCCTGATGACAGATAGTGCCAATTTTGGCCATTTTTCATCGTCTCGACAAGGTAAAAGGACAATTCTTGGGGGTTTTTTTTTAGAATTTGTGATGGTTTGACAAATGCTATTTATAAAGGTTGGCACATTATGTGTAGTAGTCGGCTAGTATCTCACTACTGCTTCTAAATTGATGCTTAAATTCATGAATGAGTTGAGTCAATGCGAATGATGAGAGGAGGTTTTTGAGTGTCAGTGTCGCGTCATATTTATATCTTGTTTTCTTTTGTTTTTGTCATTGTTGTGTGCTAATGTTTGGAATTTTATCATAGTATTTATTGTTGCAGCACTAATTGGGTTTACAAGCAGTCTTTACTCTCCATCTGTCCGTGTCATTGAAAATTCAAGTATGTTTTATTTTCCAAAGTTTGATTGCATAATGTTTATATACTTGACAGGCTTCCTAATGAGTCATGAAAATGAGGGCAAATAAGAAGGAGGTGGGGGGGGGGGGGGGAAATAATCATTTTCAATATTCCTGGTCAAGACATAAAATCAGTAAATTGAGGAAAATTGAATCTGTCAAGAAATAATGCTTTCATGGTATTAAAATGGAACTATGACCGACAAGAGAAAGAGCTGACCAAATGATGATCGAATTGTAAAGCAATGGTTTCATACATCCGATCAGAGGGTATTTCTTGTTGGGATTTTTGGGGGGTTTTTTTTACGGTATCAACCTTTTCTGTTTTTGTCCTGGTTGACTTGTTTGTGTCTGTTGTCAAACTAAGATCAAGAGAAAAGACCACAAGAGTGTAACACCCAACTTGAGGGACTTTGAACTATCTAGGAATATGTCTAGACATTTAGAGGAAATAATTGCTTATGTTCATGAAATGAGAAGGCTGTGTGTAATCTCATCTATTTACCATAAGGGGTGTATTTGACAGGTCTGTCTCTCTGTCTCCCTCCCTCTCTCTCTCTCTCTCTCTCTCACTCTCTCTCTCTCTCTCTCTCTCTCTCCCTCTCTCTCTCTCCCTCTCTCTCCCTCTCTCTCTCTCCTTCTCCCTCTCTCTCTCTCCTCTCTCTCTCTCTCTCTCTCTCTCTCTTCTCTCTCTCTCTCTCTCTCTCTCTCTCTCTCTCTCTCTCTCTCTCTCTCTCTCTCTCTCTCTCTCTCTCTCTCTCTCTCTCTCTCTCTCTCCACCCCAAACTTTCCCCCTTTTCTCTTTCTGTCTTGTTTTTTAATGTTCAGCTGAATGGGGCTCGTACACTTTAAGGACAGAATTAATGAATAGTCCACCCACTAATTACCCATTCCAACTAATATTCTTACAGGCTTTTAACAGAAATGTTTTTATCAGCTTGAAAGTTGTGTTTTGATTTCTTTTGTGACACAGTCAAAACTATCTTTGTTGCAGTTTTAAGAATGAAATATCTTTTTATTGTTTTTATTTTTTACATAACATTAAACATTACAGGGGGAACCCCCCCCCCCCCCCCAAAGCAACAATAGGTTTAGCAGTCATGACAAAGCTTTTAGAAATGGAAATTAGGATCAATTCAAAATTTTGTTACTATGTGGTTAGCTGTAATTTTACCACTGTTCACATAATTTAATAACAACAAGAAATGAAGTGAGTAGGAAAGTACCAGAAGACAATAGAGAATAAAAATTTCAGGGCGGCGATGGGGGCTCGAACCCACGACCTTACAGGTACGACAATCTGCCCGGCTGGGGAGATCGTGACTCTACCGTATGAGATATCCCGATCCCAAAAAAGATCACTTCTAACAGTCTTATTAGAGCCTTCTCTCCCTTTCTTGAGGTCACGGGTTCAACACACACAAACACTGCGAAGTTAGTTGGCCAGCATTTAAGCTTAATTAAAAGCCAATCTCAACACAAACATGTAACATAGAAACGATTGAGACATTGAGTATGCTCCAGTATTTGAAATGAATTTTTAATTCAGCAGGCACTTATGTTGATAATAACAAGAAATGAAGTGAGTAGGAAAGTGCCAGAAAACAAAATAGAGAATATAAATTTCGCGGCGGAGATGGGGGCTTACATAATCTAGTGACATGTACAATTTTGATAGCAAGTCGAGAAATTTATATTAAGCTTTTTATATTCATATTTCCCCTCAAACCTAATTCAAGTCTTGTTGTGGGTCCCAGACCAGACACATTTAGGCATTCCAGTGTATTTCACATTATGAATATATACTTACTCCATCCTGTACACACCTAAATCTGGACCAGAAGGACACTGTGTCCATCACTGTAACTGTACAATAAGAATAAGAAACACTCCTCTAACCCCTAGAAAACACACTGACATCTTATTATGATATTATTGTACACACGTGTTTAATAGATGTTCAACATTTAAACAATTACACACTGGTACACGTCCACATTCATTGATGCCTTCACATACACACTCACACATACAAAATTACTCATTTACATTTTGCAATTAAAACCAAAATCTAGAGATGCCTAAATGAGTCAATAAAATGGAGAGACAGAGAAAGGGAGAAAATGTGACTCATAAATAAGGGAACAACACAAAACAAACGGCGTTTTCAAGTAATCACATGTTTACTTGAAAAGGGCTAAGACGTCATTTGTTTTGTGTTGTTCCCTTATTTATGAGTCACATTTACTCCTTTTATCTTTCTCTCCATTTTGCAATTACCTTCTCAGTCCTTTTTATAAAAATGTTATTTGAACAGTTTTGATTATTTGTTATATTTGCTATTCAAAGTGGCCCCTTCGCTATCTACGGAAAACATGTGTCAGGCGAATATCGAGGAGAAACCAACTCTGAAAAGCCAGACTAGCATATCACTGCCTAATCTTGTCTGCCCTGGTATGTGGCCCATGCTTTGCCTTATACCCAGGTTCTCCGTGTTTTGTTTTTTTTTTTTTTTTTGTTTTTTGTTGTTTTGATTTTAGTTACTTGTTTACTTCATGTATTATTTTTTGTGACTCAAACCCTCAATCTGGTATTACATCATGGTGTGCGTTCCATATTCAGCCAAATGCTCTTGTGTTATAACTAAAACATAATTTTTAAAAATTGCAATGAATGGTAAAATCCTCTTTTACATTAGAGCTGAAAAATTATCAGGAACTGACTTTGAAAATCCTCCTTATAGATGCAAGAGAGTTCCAATTGCTCTGATGGTAGAATGCCTAATTAAGAAATTAAGGAGCAGGCACCAGTGTAAGATAAAGATCTGAACAAGTGTGTATGAAAGGTGCCAGACAAAGCAAGAAAGTTCAGAAGGTCTGATGTTTGATCCCCAATCAAGGTAGACTGATCTTTTGGGATGGTCTTTTTTCTTCTATTTTTCTTTCTTGCTTTGTCTGGCACCTTTCATACACACTTGTTCAGACATTAATTTTTTGCTAGAATGCCTGCTTCTCTATCAAAGGGACTGATGTCCATTCCGAAAGTATCCAAAAAAAAAAAAAAAATTCTGATCCCCCTGTTCACCCATCAGTGATTGGATACCTGGATAGTGTTAGATGTAATGGGAGGTATTTTTGCAATAGACTATCTTCTTATCCAAAGGGTAGCAAGCAATTTCTATTGTCTGTTTAATGGTATGGATATAGGGCCAAACTCTGGCTCCCTGAGCCTTATGGATCTAAAGGACTTGTTACAGATGGTGAGGACCATTTTGATAGTGAGGATATGATTGCCTTAATTTCAGCAATTTTTATTTTTACCAGATTCTTTTTCTTCTTCATTAGGCAACAGGTGCTGCACCATGTTTTATGTGCTGTGAACGACCAGGATTTGTTCATGACTTCTTTGCGCTGTCTTTATTTTTTTCTAGTAGATTGTTCCATTCCTTTGTGATTCATGGAAAAAAGATCTGTTGTCTACAGGTTATGTTTGATCTTTTGATTGGTTAAGATTAAGTCATCGTGCGGTGAAAGGATGAAATTTGAGGGGGGGGGGGGGGGTGTTGTTGTTTTTCAGTTTCAGAAAACTACACTTATTCTCCTCAGTTGAAGGATATCAATAATACTCAAAAGTTCATAATTTCGAGTTAAGAGTCAGTTTTTAGAATCTGGGTCATCAGGACCATAGTACCTGTTTGAGGCAATTTGAGTCACATTATTTAGTCTTTCAGCTGCTTTTCTTTGCATCCGCACAATAGATTGTCATTTTTTAAAATTGACAACTGTCATTTTTTTCGTTGACAGTTCATGTCAGATTTTGTAATTTTTGCATGGATTGGTATCTTCAAAATAATTGTTTTTCAGTTTAGATTTTTTTTTCTTCGTTTTATGTTGTTTTTAATACTTTTTATAAGTTTTTGTTTTTCTTTATAATGGCTTTTTTTAGCTGTGATCATTTTTGTATATTTTTTTAAACAAAGGGATTTTTTGCGTTTTCTTTCTTTTCTTTTTTTTTTTTTTTCTTTTGTTTAGCATTTTTGTCAATTTTTTTAATGGCATGATTGAAATTTATCTCTTTAATTGTGACCTAAACATTTTCGAAACTTTCAGGCAACTAGTGAAAATATGATTGCAGCTTTAATATCTTCTTTTTTTTTTAAACTCAAGCTGCTTGACAAATACCCAATGAAAAACATTGATTAGAACAAATGCCCTTGATCCACAGCTTACTCGATGAGCTTTGCAATGTTTCACACATTTCCTTGTACCTTCAGAAATGTAAATTTAATCGTTTTCAATGCTTGGCTTAATGAAGATGTTACTGGCATTTTTAATGAACATAGAGTTACATGTTAATAATTATTTATTTTAATTATATCTGGATTAGAAAATTAAGTTTCAGTGAACTGAAAGCAGTGATATATTTATTCATGAATTTTACTCTTCCTGGAAAAGTGTGCAATTTACAGTAATTGAAGAAGTTTTATGAAGAAACTTGTTTATTTGACAAATGAAACAGAATGGATTGAAATTTCATGGATAAAGACATGAATTTTCATTTCATGTTGTATTAATCACTCAAAGTTGATTCTTTAATAATAATTTATTGCACATCACAAATATAGAACTTAACAGAAATCTTAAACTTTTTTATTTTTTTTATTTAGTGATTTTTTCATTTGTATTTCTTTTTTTGATTAATATTGTTATGATGAAGCATGAAAATTTTTCATTTTCCTGCTGGATATATTTGTGATGCTATAATACATAGAGATGTTATTGACTATTTATGACAGCTGCCTGTTTCAAAATGTTCATCCTAAATCCTCGCATGAGCTGACTGTTGTTTTCTCTATTGTTTCATTCCAAAAATCCATGATATTTTTCATCGCATTCCAACTGTCAACTTTACTTTCATGATCTTCACATTCGAGCAACCCAAAACGGCTTTCATAGTAATGACAATACCATAATGCAATATAAACCATCATTTGAGATATTTTTATCCACACCTTTTTAAAGAATATTTACATATATGAATACTGGGTGGGGTTCCTGACCTCCCATAGTGGGCAGGGAGGTACATACTGTGTCTTCTATCCCCCTATGTCTGTTTTCCAACATGCTTTCTCTCTTTGTCTTGGAATGAGATTACTTGGTTTTGTCCTTGCCCTGGCTGGATACCTTAGCTGGGAGGGAAACAGTCAAATGTATAGAGTTTTGGGAGATGATATTTTTTTCCTTGTAAATCATCTCCCTGTTATGCACTGTATTGTTTTGTTTAAATATTATATATGATTTTTAAACATTTGAGTGTATCCCTCTTCTTAGTTGGGACCTGGGCTTGTGTGTGGATGAGACTTTTAGGTGATCTCAAACTAAGTACTTTGATAGTGTGCTCTTGGAATCTACATCTGTTTCCTATTTAAACAAATTCCCCTTTGTCTTACCTTTTCTTTGGTGCTTTAATTGTAATTCTAGAACTTTTTACTATCCCATTTTCTTCCTTTTTACTGGCGCTGATATGACCTTAATGTGTTGCAAGCGCCGTAAAACCCTTAAAAACAAAAACAAAAACAAAACATATATGAATATAGATTAATTAAATTATACTGCCTTATAGGAGAACATTCTACACACGGCGTCTAAACTGCACTATAAATCTGACCGTTTAGTTTCCCGCTGCTCCGAGCGCCGACGTAACCTCACCCGACAGGTAACCGGGGTCAACAGCGGTCAGCCGATATCAATTCCCAGAACGTAGATTTGACGTGCATTGGGTGATACCAATGGATGATTTCCGTACCAATTAACCTCACGATCTTCGTGACGATGCAATTCCACCCAAATGCAAAGAATTCTCGCAGACCTCCTCTTTCCATCGGTCCAATTTTTATTTCAATATCTCCAGTACTTATTCCACAAGCCGTGATTCAAATTCACATATTTTTCTATAACATTTAAATAAAATTACTTGTAATTACCTCAGGATTCTAAAAAAACGTTGCTATAAACTTCAAATTTTTTTTGGTGTGATTCACAAGGCACAAGTTTTACTACGAAATGAGGTAAGTTTCATTTACTCTTCAGTTTTCATTATCATGTAATGATTATTTTTCCGTGGTAGGTCAGGTAATAATGATATTACCTCTTTAGCCTTGTTCTTGAAACGTAATATTTCGCTGCGGTTTTATTGTTAATTATATTTTTATTTTTTATTTTTTTCAATGATGAGTTAATTTGATTTTTAAATTGCATAATTTGAATTATCTTGCTAATGTTTAATTTTAAATGAAAGGGTGTGTTGGGCCTCAACTTAGCTCAAATGCTTTTTAGAATTTTCCCCCCCCCCCCCCCCCCCCCTTTCTTTCACCAAATTGGGTGAAGTTTATGGTTTTTCTTTTTCCAAATTTTATGTACGCTGTTATGTATGCATGGATATGAGAAGTAATACAGAGTGTTTTAAAACTCATTTTATTCATTAATTCACTATATCATTGCTTACATCGCTCAGTCAATTTTGAATTTTCTCTTACAGCATGGACCACACAATTGCAAGTCATAACCAAGCAGTGAATTCATTATGTAGGACATGTGGTATGATTTGTTTAACACAGAAAGAGAAACGTGCCCGCAAGAAACCATTTAAATGTTCAAATTATTCTAATGACATTCTTTTAGTCTATGGGACTGACACGGCATTGGACAAGCAAGGAGCACACTCATAATTTATGTGTAAAAAGTACACATTATAAAGCACATTGAACACACGACTCATTAGCTTCTTTGTATTTTCTCATTGCCAAGACGTTAATAATAAATAAATCAACCTTGAAACGGGTTGCACTTGCATGTTTGATATCGACAGAGTAGAATATAACAACAAACTCCAAAACGCAGGAGAGACTTTCAAATCTCATGCACGAGCCACTCACCCTCAGGGATGGTCCTATTGCTTCTGAATTGGACAGAATACCGCATTACACAACAGGCTTACCACAGCAGGTCATTCATTGGCAACCACTGCCACAAATACTTACAAGAAAAAGTCTACACTTCCAATTATCCAACAAACAAAGAACTGCACCCACGACCCACTCATCACTGACGACGCATGCAGTATTGGATTAATTTTCTACAATATAAACAAGGCCTATAGTCATGTGCACAACTTTATTTCACACACAAAATCAATCAAAGCAGACACACTCCAATATATTCAAAGTGCAATAAAACATTACACGGATACATACAGAAAATATTTTCCAAACAAAATAATCCCAAAACAACACCTCCTTGAGTACCAGTGCATACCACACATCACTCAATATAAGTTTGGACTTAGACTTCTTGGAGAACAAGGCACAGAGACCTGTCACCAAACAACAGCAAAATTGGAAAAAAAGAGCATCCGACATTATCAATGATATGAATAAAATGCGATTTGCCATCAACGCAATGCAGTTAAAGACCAGCCCCAAACTACACTGACAAGTTTGAATGCTCGTAGCGGATATATTTTTGTTGAGGAAAAATACGTTTTTTGTGAGGAGAAGTATTTACATCTTGTCTTTATAATACATAAAATTCAGACAAATCCATAGCAACGTTTTTTTTTCTCTAATTTTTGAAATGTTGCACCCGCTATATTTTTTGTGTAATTTGTTACCGTTCATTGATAACTTATATTGAGAAATCTAGTAATACTATGAAAAAATAAAAAACACACAGTAAAAGTAGAAAATATAAACTTTTATACCAAGTAGTGATATTTCAACTCATTCAATATGGGTGTCTAACAGACAATAAAACAAAACATTGTTAAATTGAGTGAAACGGCAATCCCCGTTAGGTAAATTCCTCTCGGTGATTGACCGCTCACCGTGACCGGGTCAGCAGGTGTCAGGAACGGGATACCGTCTCAACTAAACTGTTGTCGTTGTGTACGCTGTGTACAATGCAGTCAAATTTCTTCTGATTCAAGACAGCTGTAGATTTTTCTTGAACATCATAGAGCTTACTTATGCTATGTATAGAACAGCCATTTATTGCAGCAGGTTGACAGCTGTATAGGTGAATAGTACTCACCTATTTTTTTAATTATTTTTTTTCTAAACCGACTAACAACAACCAAGATTGCACATGCCTTTGTGGTTTACTTTTTTTTTTTTTTTTTTTTTTTACAATTACTGGTGAATTTTATTCAACCTTATTGATTGTATCTGTTTAGCTAAAATATTCACAACATCTGCCCACCCAGTACCATCACACAAAAGACTATGTGTGACAATGCTTATCATTGATATATTTTAGTGAGAACTAATCACTCTGAAAACAATAACAAAACGTTGAGGGACATCATTGTCATTCATTCTAAAAGTCTATTTTATTTGGACTTACATGTCACACTATTTTCAAATCAAATTTGACAACTCTCATGACATCTACTTTGCCAAACTGAGTGATAATCAATACTACGACTTTTAGAAATTTCATCCAAGTATTATGGAATAAGATGGTCAAAGAGCACAAGCTTAAAGACCTCTGTTGCCGTACTCTAAAAAGACTTATATTAAAAATTTAGACCAGAAAGATCATCCTTCATATATTAATCGATTAAAATGTCTCTCATCTTGGCAATAACTCTCAAACCGTGGACTTCGCTAATATCCCCTACAAGTTATTTTTAGAAAGACCATATACATTGTTTATTGATTGTTGCCATGTTGTATAAGAAACTTGCATGTCAGATTATTAACATTATTAACGTCGCCGTTACCTTTGCTATTTTTCTTTTATTAAATCTTCAATTAGCCTATTGTTAAAAATTAATTGTGTATGAATGATTCAAATATTCAAATATTTTTTCAGTGGTTTAAAGCATCGCCTTTTTTAACTCTTGTTTCTCCTAAATGTAACCATTCCAGCCGATGTCAATAATCAATGCCGTTTACTCAGATTGTCCATGAGTTGCTTTAGACCAGTCAAATCAAAGAAAGACTACAGAGATAAAAGTTTGTGCATTGTTGACACAAAATGGTTTTGGTTTTGTTTTTTCTTTTCTTTCATTTTTCAGTCTTCATTTTTCCTTCCTGTTATTTTCATATCTAGTTACATAACATTGTTAGTTGTTTGTTTTTTTGGAGGGGGAGGGTTTGTGTGTGTTTTTAAAAAATTTGTTCCTTATATTTCCGTTTAGCATTCAATTCAGTTTATATTTTGATTATTGAAACTTTTGAGATTATACCTTTTGTGAAAATGTTCAAGCTCCAGGGTTTTCACACGAGAAAGGCTAATCTGATTGATTGAAATACTTAGATAAAATATTGATGATATTATTATTATTATTATTATTATTATTATTTATTATTATTATTATTATTATTATTATTATTATTATTATTTATTATTATTATTATTATTATTATTATTATTATTATTATTATTATATTATTATTATTATTATTATTATTATTATTATTATTATTATTATTATTATTATCAATTATATTTCAGACTGTGAAATTACAGACTGGTCTTAAAGCCTCACAGTATAATTTGTTTGATCTTTGATGACCACGTTTATATTAATATTATTATGAAGGATTACTTGTCGTGTCGTCGTGTTAATGAATTCTTTTTATTTCCAAATTCATCAGATGAAGGAATCGATCCAGTTCCAGAAAGATCCTACTCATCCAGTGAAGATGAAGAATTTTACGATGCCGAAGACCAAAAATCACCAAAGTAAGATTATTTTTTCATTTTCTGCCCTCAAAACTTATACTTAATTTAGTCGAAATGCATGTTTTTTTTAAAATTTCATTCCTGTCAGTTATTTCTATTCCAACTCAGATCATGCTTTGTTCTCATTTCATGTATATGATACAGGAGTCATTTAAAGCATTTTGTGTCTCCCATAGTGGGCAGGGAGGTACTTGCTGTGTCTTCTATACCCCTCCCTATATCAGTTTTCCAATTGCTTTCTGTGCCTTTGTCTTGGAATGAGATTACTTTGTTTTGCTGAACCTGGCCGGAGTCCTTGGCTGCGAGGGAAACAGTCGAATGTGTAGTTATAGTTTTGGGAGATGATATTCTTTTTCCTTGTAAATCATCTCTCTGTTATGTACTGCTGTTTTTTTTAACATATGATTTATAAACATTTGAGTGTATTCCTCTTAGTGGGATCCCTGCTGGTGCCCGGATGAGACTTTAAGGGGATCTCAAACTAAGTACATTGACAGTGTGCTCTTGAAATCTACATCTGTTCACTATTTGAACCAATTTCTCCTTTGTCTTACTTTTTCTTGGGTGCTTTGATTGTAAATCTAGAATATTTTGACTATTCCATTTTCTTCTTTTGACTGGCACTGATATGACCTAAATGTGTTGCTAGCGCCGTAAAACCCTTAAAAACAAAAACAAAGCATTTTGTAGCTTTTCACAGCCATTAGGCCCATGAAGCCAGAGGTCATCCTGGTTTCTATAGCATGAAATAGACAATACAAATTGCTTGCTACCATTTGGATTGACACTCCTCTGTCGCAAAGAGAGGATCAAAAACAGGAACCTATTGAATCGAAGTCAGAGGCTCATCTATAACAAAATCAAGGGATGTTGATAATGGTCAGTGACAAAATGGGTGACTGTGATAGGAAAACTTGGACCCGAAGTGAATGTTGTGTCCTCAGAAAGGCACTTTACACGTTTACTTCCTTTGACACAGACTATAGGCCATGATGGATACTGTAAAGAGTGCTATAACTAAAAGGATGCCCAACAGGAAAAATTGTCTGTGCGAAATGGAATGTTTCGTTTCACATGGCCTTACCTTACCTTACCGGAGTTCCGTCTCCCTACAGAGGTTTAATGTCATGGAACGCCATTCTCCTCGCTCAAGGGCGATTACCAACCAGTCAATTATCTTTTTTTTCTAGTTGTTGCCTCCACATTTCCTATCCAGTACTTCCTTGGTTTGCTCCGTCTCCGTGCCGTTCTTCCAGCTCATATGGCTTATTTGGTGAATATATAAAACAGTGACGTGCATTGAGCATGATAAATCCAAATTGTTCGGCGATGAGGTCTGGTGTTTGAGCGGTGCTAATTGAGTCCTTGGAAAATGCTCTTTACTCAAATTTTCTCACCGTACTCAGATGTAAAATGAGTACCTGGCCATTGTTTCTGTATTGTCTCTGTCCTAAAAATAAAATGGTAATATCTCCTAACAGGCGTTATGTCTTATCCACGTTAAGTGTTGCTGTTGGCTTGTAATTGTAAACCTCTTTGAGCTTGTTTAGTGGATATCGCACTATATAGAAACTAGTTTGTTGGTTTTCCTTGTGGGTTTTTGGGGTTTTTTTTTTTTTGGGGGGGGGGGGGGGCTTGGTGAATTAATAAAACATTGTGAAGTGTATTGAGTATGATAAACCTAGAAAATGTGATATATATATACATATATATGTATATATATATATATAATTTATTTTTTAAAAATTGATACCATGATTATTCTTTGTGATATGTCCATCTCTCATAACAGGAAAATTATCTCTTCGGCATCAGACAGGTGTTACCAATATGGCATGATACTCACTCATTCATTGATTCAGTTTTCTTAAAATATTATTTATTTATCTAGAGTTTCCTTTCGATTCAATAATCTTGTATTATATCCCAAATGTTCATAGCAGCCAACTGTCCCGATTTGGCAATCTGGAGAAAAAGAGAGAAAAAAAAAATATAGATTATAAAAAAAAAAAAATATACTGTTTATAAGTAAGGAAATGACCCTGACGTGTCTCAGGATTATGATTTTTAAAAACTAGTGTTTTAATAATAATAATAATAATAATAGTATATAATAATAATAATAATAATAATAATAATAATAATAATAATAATAATACTTTATTGCATCCCAAAAAGGAAATTTTTTGTACAGACGTGTTATAATTTACACAATAAGATAAAAAATACAATGGAAATAGGATGTATTTATAAAAAAGGAGCAGCTCTATAACCAGAGCTGCGCTTTATAATATGAATAATTTCAACACTGTAAAATAGTTAAAACTGTCACTATAAATTGAAAATTGAAAAGATTGCAAAACAAATAAGTTAATATATTAATATTTACATTTTTTGAAAGTAAAAATGTGAAATAATTATATAAAATGATTATTGCTTGTTGTTATAAAGCCTAATACTGGACGGCAGAAAAGATTTTCGGTGTCTCTCTGTTTTCGTTGAAATAGAGAAAGGGCGACCACTTCTTTCTGACATAATAACTGATGGTCTTAGTGGATGATACTGGTCATAAAACAAGGAATAGAAAAATTGAGAGTATAGCTCTAAATCTAGATTGTAAGTTTATCACGATAGTGGGCGTTTGGTTGACCCGATTTTGCTCCTTAAAAAGTTGGACGCTATGCATTTTATTGAAATTTGTGGAAGTTTTTTTCTATCTTTTGTTTTCTTTGTTCACTCACCCCAAGCTTTGAACAAAATTACGTTTTTGTTCATTATTAATTTAGTAATTGATAGTGAGATCACTAACAATTAAAATTTTGTTGTTTTTTTTTTTTTTGGTTATGTAGTAAACAAGCAAGTTTAACTTAACACGTCATATCTAATATTTTGACAATAAACGAGTTTAATCCCTCATTAGAATGTCAGAAATTAAATATGTACATGTCACATGTGTTTGTGTGTGTGTGTGTGTGTATGAGTGAGAGAGAGATTTAAGTATGCGTGTTTGAGTGATTCATTTGCATGATCGAAAACTGTTGAGGAAATAAAACAATCCACTACAACAGAGTCTTTGCAACAATTTTTTTAAAAAATACAACTAGTCTGAATTATTATAGAAATCTACACATATTCGTTGTGTATCTATGTTTTCTCTTATGTTTAAGAGATTACAACGGAGGAAGATTAGCCAATCCTGTGCTTTCGTTTTCATGACATGGATTTCATAACAAATGCTTACCTGCCAACCCTTCCCCTTTTGGCGGAATCATTCCTATTTTCACTTTTCCTTTTCCACTATTCCACCATTGTCTCTTAAATTCCGATTTTCAAAAATTATGATAATGGTAAGAAGAAGAAGAAAAAAATAAAGGGGGGGGGGGGGGGTTTAAAAGGTGAATTTTAAAATTGATTGCTAAAAGGGAAATAAGTAGGAAAATGAATTGCACTCCTTTCCCCCTTCCCCCTTCCATTACCTAATATATGTGATATGTAGTTTTGCCAGCTGTCCTGAAAACTGTCTTTATGATTTTGGTGGCAAAGTTGGTGGTAAATTTGATACAGAATTATCCGTTGTTAAAAGATTCCTATTTTTTGTCTGAAATTCCAATTTCTGACATTCTGATTCCACTTTTGGGATATGACGGGCTGGCAGGTCTGAAAATGTATTTATACATTTTTGTGGGGTTTTTTTCTCTATTAAAGTTGTTTATATTCTGCTTAATTGTGTGGCTTTTTTTAACTGAAGAGTATGTGGATAAACAATTGAGAAATAAATAACTAACACATATTTTCTCTGGTTGTGACCGTGATAGAATTTGACTAACATTCAGACTTGAGCTACAAATCAACAGTGGAAAGTTTTATTTAAAACAAAAGTTACGTTTTCTTTTATTTAATTTCTCTTTTTTAAAAACTTTTTTGTTTAACTTTTTCATTTTTAATTGAGGATATCCAGATGCATTCAATTTGACAGGTTTACCTGATGTGATTTCTATACAGTACACGAACAAAATACTTTTTTTTTTTTAATTTGGCCAGAAAGCTATAACAGATCCATTTAAACGACTCCCAATTTTTTAAAGTCTCTCGTGGAATATTTTTTAACAAAATGGGAGTCATTTTAATCGACTGATATCTCGAACTCAAACATTTTCTGAAAAAAAAAACAAACAAACAAACAAATATGAGTTGTCTGTATTGACTGGGATGTATATAAATATTGATTAATGCTTAGATTGTTTCTAACCAATTTCTGACTGATTTAAGATTTCCATATACAGAGCACCAGTTTGTTCTAAAGCCAAGTAATTGATAACAGTAGGAAATTAAATGGAAACTTCAATTTAATAAACAAAAACAGATAATGTGGATGTTTTGTGTTTCCCCTTTATCAACAAAACACAATGAATGAAACACTTATTCGTCTTTAGAGTTTCATTCATCGTATTTTGTTGATAAAGGGGAAACCCGAAAAGTCCATATTATCTGTCTTTGTTGATAAGATTAAAGGTTCCATTCAATAAAAATTATTTTTGGGGGTCATTATCTAGTTGTATGACCTTGAAGGGTCACATGTGCACGAATACTTTTAACTAGATAACTGCCATACTCTGGAAAGAAACGTATTTAAGAATTTGGCCAGAAAACTCGTCCTTCAAATATCGATCGATTTAAATGATCGTCGTCTTGGCAAAAAAAACTCAAACCTGAGACTTGATGGATGACTTTGCGAGGTCCCAGGTTTTGAGAGTTTTTGCCAAGATGATTGTCATTTAAACCGATCGATTTTTGAAGGACGAGTTTTGTGGCCAAATTTTTATATCCATTTCTGTCCAGAATGTGGCATTTAAGTTGTTTGATGCGATTACGCATTTGTATTTGAAAGACAGTAGTCACAATGATAAATGAATATAGTTAATAAAGACAAGTTATTAGAGATGAAGTGAACATTGTTTATATGTATTTGTGAGGCTGGCTGAGAATACCTGGGAAGATGCGGCAAGCTTCGATTCAAGATATGAGCCAAAATCGAAGATAAAGTGTTTCCCACAGCAACAGATTTTATTCAGAAAAAAATTCATAACTTGGGTTCTAATAAACATAGAAAGAGAATAATTTAAAGTGGTAAATGATCAGAAAGATGGGGTCCACACCACTGCATACATCACTCAATTTATGAAATTTGCTCATCTTTCCAAGGTTTTCTCAGCCAGCCACACATTTATTTTTTCGAGGAATTCTATAACAAAAGAAATTGAAATGGAAGCTTGAATTTTATCAGCGAAGACGGATAATGTGGTTGTTTTGGATTTCCCTGTTCATCAACAAAACACGATGGATGAAACGCTTAAGACGAATGAGAGATGTGAGAATGGCGTTGTTATGGTGAATAAAACACCATTCTCGCTTCTCTCATTCATCTTAAGTGTTTGATTCATCGTGTTTTGTTGATAACGGGGAATCTGTAAACATCCACATTTTCTGTCTTTGTTGATTAAATTTAAACTTCCATTTCATTTCCTATTATTATTTATTTCTTTGAGCTCCCAGCAGCAAAATTTTCATTATTTAGAGGAAACTGTACATTACAAAGTTGTGCCTAGTGAAAGCAAGCAGTATCTAAGTTAAATGACCCAAAGTGTTGTGAAGCATAATACACATGTGTGTGTTGAACCCATGACCTCAAGAAGTCGGGGAGAAGTGGCTCTAGATAGATTAGAATTTGAAGCGACTTTTCTTGGGGTCGGGGATAGCTCATACGGTAGAGTCACAATCTCCCCGGCCAGGCAGAGTTATCGAACCAGTAAGGTTCTGGGTTCAAGCCCCCATTTCTGCTGCAAATTTTTTATTCTCTGTTGTCTTCTGGCACGTTCTTACTCACTTCATTTCTTGTTAATATGCATATGATGTACTCATATATTTACAGAGAACAAAACCCATCCACGTCAGTTGACCCATGTCATAGTGCCAAGAACATCATTTCCTCGGAGGACGATTGCTTTGATGGTATGAAGTCATTGCAAATAACATCATATCTTATCAATGCAAAAAATAAATTGTGACCCCTCGCCTCAAAACGGTATTATGTCGGGATGATGAATATGCTGAAAATTTAATTTATGGCCAGAATTATCAGACTTGCGTTGAGTTTTTATGCTTTATTGTGGAGAATGAATGTTATGTTTTATTGTGCTAATTAGCGATCATTCCAATTTTTGACCAGTTTAACTTTAATTTGACTTAATAACATCTTAATCATCCCGGCATGATGCCGTTTTGAGGCAAGGGGTCACAACTTATGTCTTTGAAATTACATTATCATATTATCATATTATTTCTGCTTATATTTTTCAAAACAAAACTGTTATAATACTGATCTGCATTCCTGTGATATGCATTTGAAATCTATCTCATAAACCAATTCCGAATGGGGAACAGTTCAATAGAATCATGTGATTTATCAGTGCATGCTATTTAATAGGCCAGATGTGTTTTTGTGTTTTAATTTTTTAACATTTATTAGTCCATCTTACTAGTGGGAGTAATTGTAAGATTTTGGTCCCTAAAACTAAAAACAATTGACAAATTAAATAATGATCATTTGTGTGGCTATGTGGCCTTGCGGTATGACACTCGCTTTCGGATCGGAAGGTTCTGGATTCGATCCTCTCACTGTGCATAGTTGAGTCCTTGGAAAATCTTTCCTCACATTCTCTCACCGTACTCAAGTGTAAAATGAGTACCTGGTCATTAACAGCGTTGCCTCTGTCGGAAAAAAAATAGATGTTAAGTTTTAATGAAATTAAATTAGTAAAGTGAATAAGTTGAGGATATCCTTATGTCTGTTAAAAGATGACCAGTTACTTAATTCACGCAATTAGTCAAAGCCTCAAGTGCCTTTTTAATAAAAAAAAATTTAAGAATGGGAGTGACGTATCTCTGGTGTTGATATAAATTGTGTACATGTTTTCTCTTCTTTTTTTTTTCCCCAGAATTGTACGACATTCAAGATGACGAAGATTGTAAGTTTGAAAAGTACTATAATTAAAATAGAACAATACTAGATAAAGACAAGGCAGATAATGTGCTATACTTTTGTAGACATTTTCAAAGAGGATTATAGCAGATGTGAAATTAACAAAAAGCACATCTCTAGTCTCTGTCACACGCACCATGTTAACAGCCTTATTTTTTATTTTTTTATTTTTTTTTATTTTTGTTGCATTTGTTATGAAATTCTGTGTTCCTAAATATTTAGACTATAAGTTAAGCTCTCAGTTTCAATTTTTCTTTAAGGGAGTGATTACCTTCTTGGCTTTGTATCTGGTAAAGCATTCTCATTTCATTTTAGATATACAATTTTTCACTTTTTCTACTTTTCGGTGTTACTGATATTTCAAAATAGGCCCATTATATATTTTTTAACATCCATCCTGTAGTAACACCATAAATGTCATAGTTCTTGAAATAAGCATGAGAATCGAAATCCATAGAGGTCCTGGTACATTGAGACCATGGACTTTTAGAAGCATCTGCACCATTTCTTTTTTAAGATGGGGGGGGGGGGGGGGGGGAGAGAATGGTCGGATACATGAGATTAAGTAATGATTATTTGCCACTGTCAGAACAGGGACAGATCTCTGTACTTCAATTCTTTCTTGGCAAGACTAAGTTTCTTCCAAATCTTAATTCATCACTATTTTTTTGCTTTATAATTTTTTAAAACACAAAAACAACTTTAGCTTTTATATAGTGCAATATCCACAAAATGTTCTCATATTGCTCTATAAGGGGTCCCCAGCCAACAGCAACACGTAACATGTAAGACGAGGCATGATGCCTATTAGGCTATATATGCAATTTTTTCGAACACTGACAAAGTTGTTTATAGTCAGGTACTCAATTTACACCTGAGTACAATGAGAGAATATGAGTTAAGAGCCTTTTCCAAAGACTCAACAATACGCCGCTCAGAGCGGGACTCGAACCCAGGATCTTCTGATCCAAAGACGAGTTTCATACCACAAGACCGCATAGCCATACTTTTTGCTGCACACTCAAGAACTAACCCCAAATGCTTGTCTCCTCAGTGGGTTCTATGGAACAACATGGCAGCATCATTGGTCACTTGCTATCCCAAGTGAGAATTGGCATGGATCTGACCAAAGTCGTCCTTCCCACGTTTATTTTAGAGAGGCGGTCGCTTCTTGAGATGTTTGCCGACTTCTTCGCCCACCCGGATTCTTTTTGCAAGTAAGTTGGATTCTCATCTGGTAATTCAAAACGTCTTACGTATTTTACTCTGCATTGCCTAAACTGCAAGTCCAAATCATTAAGTTTGTGAGGAGTGGCCAGGAAAAAGATTTCAACAACTTTGTTAAGTTTTGTTGTATTGTTTTTTTTTCTTTTTGGGTTTTTTTTTTTTTTTTTTTTTTTTGGTTTGTTTTGAGGGAGTGATGGAGGTAGGTATTGGAATAACTCTATGATATCTTTTCTTCTTCCTAATTTTACTCTGATTGCAACCTAGACAGAATCGTGACAAATGCCTTAATTTGAAATTCAAGTAGAAATTCTCTACTTAATGACTTCTTTTGTTGTTTTTTAAAAATAATTTCAGAATTGCAGATTTGAAATCTCCCAAAGAGCGTATGATACAAGTAGTACGGTGGTACTTGGGCGCCTTCCACGCCGGTCGGCCCAGTGAGATTGCCAAGAAGCCTTATAACCCGATATTAGGGGAAACATTCCAGTGTCGATGGAATATTCCTAATTCACCCGAACATAGTGTAAGACCTCTTTATAAAGTTTTCTTTTGAGCTTTGGGCTTTTTTATTTAGCGCAATATCCACTAAACATGCTCAAAGCACTTTACAAGGGGTTCCTGGCCAACAGCAACACTTAACATGTAGGACAGGACATGACGCCTGTTATGCGATATTATAATTTTTTCGGACAGAAACAATGCTGTTAATGGCCAGGTACTCATTTTATTGGCCATGGTAGATATTGGGGGGGGGGGGGGGGGGGGGGTCCTGATAGCTCAGTTGGTAGAGCACTCACTTCACAAGCAAAGGGACTGATATCGATTCCGGGTGTAGTCGAGATTTTTTTTACTTACCTCCCTGTCCACTCAGCAGTAATTGGGTAGCTGGGTTTGTTAGACCTGGTGGAAAGTGTTTTGTGGTAGACCAGTGCCCTATCCAAAAGGTAGCAAGGAATTTCTATTGTCTGTTTCATGCTATAGAAAAATGGAATAAACTCCGGCTCCATGGGCCTTATGACTACTTAAATATGTCAGATAAGCGACTTATCTTCTCAAAATGGTATTATGTTGGGTTGTATACGGTGCTTTAGACTGAATTTTAAGCTAAACTCATCTCAAACTAAAATATAAAAAGTAGTCTTTCAGAGCCATTCGGCCCAAGGAGCTGGAGTTTATCCTGGTTTCTATAATGTGAGATGGACAATAGCAATTGCTTGCTATCCTTTGGATAGGACACTAGTCTATCGCAAAGTACTTTCCACCAAATCTAGCATAGTCAGCTACCCGTTCACTGCTGGGTGGACAAGGGGGCCAGAAAAAAATCTTGACTGCACCGGGGATCGATCTTGGTACCTTTGCGTGTAAAGCGAACGCTCTACCAACGGAGTTGTCGGGACCTCGTTTGAAATATAAATGGCTTATGTATTTAGAGTCGATTTTGTTCCATTAATGTTATTAAACATTAATGTCCTAGTACCGATCATTTTGAATTTAATCTCAATTTGCTTTAATTTTTGTTCTTTCCAAAATTATACCAGATGACAGAGTGGGTCACATGTAAGCTTATAACAATCATGGAAGTTAAAATGTACAGTACAATTAAATACAAATAGGAAATATGATTATTATTTTTTTTAAGTTCAAAGTTCAAAGGTTTATTTTTAGGCAATTGCCAGTATGACTCATAAATTAACATAGAACTTGCAATTAAGAAATCAAAACAGGTAAAGTCAATAGTGAACCAAAGCTAACAAAAGATAAAAATAATTAATAAATAAATAAATAAATAAATGAACAGATGAATAAATTAGTTAACAAACAAAAAAAGAAGCACTCAATTGATTAAGTGGGAAACAGATATAATACAAGCAATTTGTTTGAAAAACAAGTTGGAAAAATATTCTCGATTCTGGGATTTAGTATGAAAAAGACAATTGCTACGCAAGACTGCTTTACTGTTGTAATATTCTGTTTTATTTCTTTCAGGAAAAGTCTACTGGAGGCCCCATTCCTTGGGCCACAAAGGACAATGTAGCTTTCATTGCTGAACAAGTTTCCCATCATCCCCCAAGTAAGGACGTTTTTATGATTCAAATACTTTCTAAGTTCCATCTCTATTTTGTTAACTTTTATTCTTTAGGTGTTTTTTAGAATTTTATTCCAGGAGCTTTTATGGTATAATGCGGTATAAATATTGTGCGGCTACGTGGTCTTGTGGTGTGACACTCGCTTTCAGATCGGAAGGTCCTGGGTTCAAGCCTAGCTCGGTGCATAGTTGAGTCCTTGGAAAAGGCTCTTTACTCACATTCTCTCACCGTACTCAGGTTTTAAATGAGTACCTGGCCATTAACAGTTTTGTCTCTGTCCGTAAAAAATTGTAATATCACCTAACAGGCGTCATGTCTCGTCCTACATGTTAAGTGTTGCTGTTGGCCTGGGACCCCTTGTAAAGGGCTTTGATCATGTTTAATGGATATTGCGCTATATAAAAGCTCAATTTATAAAAAGTTTTTTTGGGTTTTTTGTAATATTAAGAAGGAAGAATGATTCTGTCCATATCATTGTTTATATATTGATTTCTGTTTCTGACTACATGTGATAACCATTGAAATTTCCAAATTAAAAAAAAACTTTTAAAAAAATGTTGGTTTTTTTTTTTTTTTTTAATGTAAAGGAGAGATGAGAGGATGTCACTGCCAAGGCGAACAAACAAGACTTTATATTTTAATGTGACATGTTGACAAAGGGGAAGCTCAAAACATTCACAATTTGTCTTTTTAAATGAAATTGGCATTTCTATTCCGTTTTATGATCGTTTAAAAAACTTCTTTGAAATTCAAGCAGCAACGATTGGATTATATCTTGTCTTTTTATATGACATTTTAACTCATGTAACCCACTCACGTCTTATCTTTTGATTTTTCTCATCTTTGAATCAAGTTTCTGCATTCTATGCCGAACACCACAACAAACGGATAAGTTTGGATGGATATATCTGGACCAAATCCAAATTCTTGGGCCTGTCCATAGGTGTCCACATGATTGGCCAGTGTGTCTTGTCTGTTCTGGATTACGATGAGGAATATACACTCTCCTTCCCTAGCGCCTATGGACGGTAAGGAAGACTTGACACTCTTTGTAAGAAATGAATAGTTAAAATTCTCTTAGTTCATCCTAAAGGGAATGAAAGCCTAAATAAGCTCAGAAGACACCAGCAAAGCATCATCTTTCAACTAAGAACACAACACATACCGCTCAACAGCCATTTAAGCAAAATTGCAAAAGACACATCGCCTTCCTGCCCCCTATGTCAACACCCCAATGAAACAGTAACACACCACTTGCTTGAATGTCAACCTCTGAAGACCTGAGAAGCACATTCCTCCCACCATATCCAAGCATCAGTAACACATTTTATAGTCACCTGGAACAACTACAAAAGACGTCTAACTTCTACGTCATGGCACAAGACCGAAGGGCTAGAGTTCAGGTGGTCGCTGGTTCGGATAAGTAAGTCAGTAAGTAATCCCAAAGGGAAAATCTGTCTTAAGAGTCTCTTCCAAAGGAAGACTGCAATAACCCAAGCACCGCAGAGTGATCTAGATTAAGGCTAAACAGGGGTTGGGCGAATCAAATTCAGGACCATCTGGGTCTGAAGCTGCCCCCCAACTTTCCATCTACTGCCTGTGGACGGTAACGGGTATTTTACGCTTTATAAGGAATATCAACTTTTCGTCCATAGTGCCCATGGACATTAAAGTATATTTTACACTTAATGAGAAGTATACACTTTATTTGCTTAGTGCCTATTGATAATGAGGGATATTTAATACTATTAATGAGAGAAAATAAACTTTCTTTTACACGTGCTTATAGATGCTAAGGAATAGTTTATGCTAAGGGAAAGTTTATTTTTTGAAGATTTACAATTATAATATAATATCATATATTATGATAATTTCTTTACATAGCCAGTGCTTAAAGCAATTTTGGAATCAGCAATAAATAGATCACACTAATTTGCTCCTGCTACTCCTTGTGGAGAATTATTTATTTCTTTCTTTATATTATTATTTAGTGGGTGGTAGACTACTGAGTTTTCAAACTTATCAAACTAAATCACTCATAAATAAATCCTATAATAATTTGTTTTTTAATCAAATATCATGTCAGGTCTATATTGACTGTCCCTTGGGTGGAGCTAGGAGGCAAAATTGTCATAGCTTGTGCTAAATCTGGATATAGCGCTAATGTAGATTTCCATACGAAGGTAAGGGGAGAGTTTTGAGCTCAGGTACTCTTTTATTTTTACTTTGTTTGACGTTTGTTTCTTATTTTTTTTACGTTTGACAGTTTCTTGTTTAGTTTTTGTTTCATTCTGGTATGTTTCTGGTGGGATTTTTTATTTTTTCTTGGTTATGAATTTTATAATTTTAATGGTTTTTTTATATCCTTCTTTTATTTAGATTTTCTCATTGTTTTATTTTCATGTGTTTTTTTAGCAGATGTTTAAAGCCACACAAAATTTGGTTATTGTATTTAAAAATAAACATCTATTCGACTTCTAAATTACAATTGTTTTTGTGCAATAAAACGACATAAAAGTGTCCATTTCTATCGTAGTACAAGATGGTCCAATGGGACCTGGAATAGCCCACATGGTGTTCATTTCTATCCTTGTACAAGATGGTCCAATGGGCCCTTGAATAGCCCACATGGTGTTCATTTCTATCTTAGTACAGATGAAGGTGATCTCATATGGAGATGGACTTGAATAGCCCACATGGTGTTCATTTTTATCAATAATGGTATAAACATCATTTTTGTCAATGGTCAATGGGATCTTGAATAGCCCACATGGTGTTCATTTCTATCGTAGTACAAGATGGTCCAATGGGATCTTGAATAGCCCACATGGTGTTCATTTTTATCTTAGTACAAGATGGTCCAATGGGACCTTGAATAGCCCACATGGTGTTCATTTCTATCGTAGTACAAGATGGTCTAATGGGACCTTGAATAGCCCACATGGTGTTCATTTCTATCGTAGTACAAGATGGTCCAATGGGACCTTGAATAGCCCACATGGTGTTCATTTCTATCGTAGTACAAGATGGTCTGATGGGACCTTGAATAGCCCACATGATGAATGGATTGGATGAACGTGTAGTCGTTGGTGGCCAAATTTTTTCCATCAGAGAGAATTTTTTAAAGTTTCAAACGGATATTTTTATTCATATGAATTCCCAGCCATTTTATGGACGGTCCAAGCATCGAGTGACAGCCCAAGTGTTTGAACCAAATGAAAAGAAACCTTTCTTGTCAGTGGAGGGAGAATGGAACGGTGTCATGTATGGCAAATGGTCCACTGGGGTAAGTCCATGGGAATGATAAACTGCTAGTACTGCTGTACTCTAAGAAAAACACATTTTAAAACTTTGGTCAGAAAACTTGTCTTTCGAATATCGATCTTGTAAAAAATTTTCGAAGTCCCGTTTTGAGACTTTTAGACAAGAAGAGGATCATGAGACTGGAATATTACTTTTTGTTTAGATTGTCTATCAGTATGCTCTGAGAGAGAGAGAGGGAGACTTAGATATATATAGATTATATATATAATATATATATATATTTATTAATAATATATATATATATATGAAGAATATAGAAGAGAGAGAGAGAGAGAGAGAGAGAGAGAGAGAGAGTTTAAAATCTCTTTGCCTATATAATAATTTTAATGTTATATAATGTCATATGATATAATATATATTACATGTTTGGTATGAAGATTTCTTTGTTGACCTTTAAATCTAAACATATAAACATGTATTTGAATTCTTACCTAAAACTGCATTTTATAAGTTACTTCTTTTTTTTTTTGTCATTGTTTTATTTCTCTTTCACACAGAAAAATGAAACGTTTGTTAATACCAAAACATTACCGATTATCAAGAAGATCTTGTTACCTCCAGACCAACAAGGGGAATTTGAATCCCGGCAGTAAGTGTCTTTATTATCAATACCTTTTTTTTTTAAAAATCAATATCATAGTTTGTTTTGTTAAATTTAGTCTTTCAAGGCCAAAAGGCCTACAGAGTTGGAGTTTGTCCAGATATTGTGTAGAATTAGATGGACAGTAATGTTTGCTTGTTATCCTATGGATAGGACACTAGTCTATCATAAAGTACTTAACACAAGATTGAACAGACCCAGTTGCTCAGTCAGTCACTGCTGGTTTAACAGAAGGGTCTGGAAAAAAAAGGTCAACTGCGTTAATAAAGATACTGGTCCCTTTGATTGTTAGATGAGTGCTCTACCAACTGAGCTATTGGGACCCTACCACTTGTAGTAATTTTATAGTTTTCACTTTGTTTTTTTTTTTGTTTTTTTTTGTATAGGTTATGGAGGGTAGTGACCCTTAACCTAAAACAAAAGAATGTGGAAGCAGCCACGAAAGAGAAACATAAATTGGAACAGAGACAAAGAGAGGAAGCAAAACAACGCAAAGAGGCTGGAACGAAATGGAAAACAAAGGTAGATAAGTAGAACATTTTTCTGGGTTTTTTTTTTCGGGGGAAGGGCTGGGGGGGGGGGGGGGGGTAATGAATATAACTTTTTTTCAGTTTGTTGTGTTTTATGTTTATTTGATCATATCTCATTGTTTAACTGTATCATTTTGGAGTAGATCAAAAATGCTACTCGTGCTTTAACCACAAAACAATTGATGAGATTTAAAGAAACTATTTTGTTGTTTGTTTTTGTGGGGGTTTTTTGTTGGTTGTTTTAATCGCAAAATGTTCTTAATTATATATAACAGATTGGCTGTTATAAACAAGTAGCTAAATTTTCGGACTTCCAGTTTTCTACACACCAAATTTCTGATATGTATATATGTGTGTTCATTGCCAGCGCCCTTTTGATCGTAATCCTGAAATTTATTGACTACTGAAATATAGGTCACTTGGTATGATAATAATATTAATAATAATAATAATATATAATGATGATTATAATAATAGTAATAATAATATAATAATAATAATAATAATAATAGTAATAATAATAATAATAATAATAATAATAATAATAATAATAATAATAATAATATAATTATAATAATAATAGTAATAATAATAATAATAATAATAATAATAATATAATAATAATAATAATAATAATAATAATAATAATAATAATAGTAATAATAATAATAATAGTAATAATAATAATAATAATAATAGTAATAATGATAATGATAATAATAATGTAATAATAATATAATAGTGATAATAATAATAATGATGATAATAGTAGTAATAATAATAATAATGATGATAATAGTAATAATAATAATGATGATGATGATGATAATAGTAATGATAATAATAATAATAATAATACTTCCTTCTGTTTATTTGTTTTGTTTTGTTTTGGTTTTTTTCAGCATTTCCATGAGGTTGGAGAACACTGGGTTTACTACAACCCCTTGGTGAAACGAATCAAGAAGGAGAGAAGGACGACTCCACCTTCCGATAGGAAAACTGTTTCTAATATGTGACGACACACATACACATACACATACACACATACACTCCAACCAACTCCAACCTCGTGTTATTTTCCCTTTGGTTTGGGTGACACACCTAAGCTGACGGTTGATTCAATGTTTTCAAAAGCTAAATTATGCATTAACTTTACAAGCATTTTTGTGTGATAGAACAAATGACTTGTTTGGGTTTGTTTTTTTGTTTATTTGTGTGTGCAGACGTGCCAACTACTACGGAAAAATCGGAAAAATACGAATTTTTGGCTTCAACAATAGAAATAAATAGACAATTTTGATTCATTACAATATGATAAAAAGAAAACTTTGATGCCACAAAGCATCTATTCAGGGTTTTGAAGACATATTTAATACTGATTAATGTAAAATATTAATTTGTAAAGTTAATTATAGTGACTTCTATTTCTTCTCTCGGAAAACTACGATTTTTTTACATTTCAAGTCGGCAGGTCTGTGTGTGTGTGTACTTTGTGTATTTATGTGTCACTGTTATAGAAGTCATTGTAGAATGGGGTGACTGACTTAGGCCAGTTGAGGTGACTAATATCGGCCCCCCCTAATGTGCCTGTGCCCCCACCCCCACCACAGATTAAAAGATATTAAATATGGTTAAAATGTACATGATTTAATTCGATTTCACCCTTTCCTACACTTTAGAAAAAGAACAGTGGGTTATTTCATTGTCAAGATATATCATACAAAGTTGGTCACTTTGGACACTTTTTTAACATCTTTATATCTTGCTCTCACAGGAAAGCTAGAAGGTAAAAAGAATAAAGGTAGACCAAGAAAACATATTTCAATAGTTTGAACTATTAATGTGACAAAGAAAGAGAAGAGCAATATTAGTTTTCTGAGGTTATCTGATCAGAGAGATGAATTGCGTACCATGATCACCGATGTCTGGCACAGGCTTGGTACTTGAAGAAGAAGAAGAAGAATATATGATATATCTTGATATTGATATAACCTGACCGCTGGTCTTTTCTAAAGTGCAGGGACTGGGTGGGGTTCCTACCTCCCATAGTGGGCAGGGAGGTACATATTGTGTCTTCTATCCCCCGATATCTGTTTTCCAACTTGCATTCTGTCTTTGTCTTAGAATGGGATTGCTTGGTTTTGTCCTGGCCCTGGTCAGGGTCCTGGCTGAGAGGGAAACAGTCAAATGCATAGTTATTGTATTGGAGACGATATTTTTTTCCTTGTAAATCATCTCTCTGTTATGTATTATTATATTTGTTTAATTTATATTGTAAGCATTTGAGTGTGTTCCTCTTAGTGGGGGTCGTGCTTGTGTCCGGATGAGACTTATTGGTGATCTCAAACTAAAGTACATTGGTGGTATACTCTTGGAATCTACATCTGATCCCTATTTGTTCTCAGTTCCCCTTTGTCTTACTTTTTCTTGGGTGCTTTAATTGTAATTCTAGAACTTTTTACTATTCCATTTTCTTCCTTTTTTTTACTGGCGCTGATATAACCTAAATGTGTTGCAAGCGCAGTAAAACCCTTAAAAACAAAAAACAAAAAGTGCAGGGAAAGGTGAAATCTATCAAATAATGAATGCAGACCTGCCTAGTCCTACGAAAAATTTGTAGAAATACGAATTTTGGCTTCAACCACAGGATTGTATTGGCCTCTTTGACTCAATAAATCTTTGTTGAAAAAGGAATGTTTAGTTCCTTAGATCCTTTGAAATGGACTTTGGGGCATTTTTGGGATCATGCTGAGGGCAAATTATTTATTTCTAAAGCTATTTAAGGCGACTTTCCTTTTTTTTTTCTTTTTTTTTTTCCCTTGGAAGCGACAATTTTTTAAAAATTTCAAGTTGGCAGCTCTGAATAATGTACATTTTACCATATTTATGTCGGTGCATGACACAATCAGTCGGAAGGTGAAAATTTTGGGTTTGCATATATTTCTTTTCATTTTCTGAAAGAATATGCTCCCTAGAGCATTGTAATCTTTATTTGAAGTAAATCGGGTGACTTTTCACAAAGTTATGGTCAGATGTATGGGAACGGTATCCAGCAATTTTTCTCAAATTTCATACTTTTTCAACCATACTAGCTGTAAAAAAATATTTAGATGTGAAATTAAGCTTTGATATTTCTCGAAGATGTAGTCATTTAATCATTTATGACAAGAACTCATTTTGGATTTTAAAAAATTGACCTTCTAAAAACTAAACTTGGCAATATCTCAGTTCAAACCTTTTCACCACCCGACTGATTATGTCATTCACTGTAACATTTATTGTTTAATATCTTTCAATCTGCGGGGTCACACTTGGGGGGGGGGGGGGGGGCTGGTCTTAGTGAACCCAAGTGGCCTTAGTCTTAGTCGCCCCATTCCACGGTAACAAAAACAGTTATGTTTTGTTGGGGGTTTTTTAAAAGTCTATTCAGTAATAATCATTTATTATTTATCTTTTTTCTTCAAAATGAAATGGTTTTTCTATCTAATCTGGAAGTAAATTGGGATATTGACTGGATATTCTGCTGTAGCCTTGACAAAGCGTATATTTTTTATTTCGGCCACAAAAAAATCCAACTTATTCTACATATCAGTTTAGATGACTCCACACTTGTTAAAAGGTCTTAAACTCAATACCTTACAAAAGATGGGGGGGGGGGGGGGGGGGGGGTTCAGATAGCTCAGTTGGTAGAGCACTCGCTTTACAAGCAAAAGGACTAGGATCGATCCCAGGTGCAGTCGAGATTTGTTTGGGGTCTTTTTTTCTCTGCCCCTCTATGCAGTAGTCTAGCATCCTATCCAAAGGGTAGCAAGAAATTGCTATTGTCCGTTTCACGCTATAGAAACCGGGATAAACTCCGGCTCCATGGGCCCAATGGCTCTGAAGGATTATTTTGGGATCTGTTAGTTCTGACAGAAAGTTCTTTGCAGTAGACCAGTGTCCTATCTAAAGGATGGCAAGCAATTGCTATATTATCCGTTTCACGCTATAGAAACTGAGAGGAACTCCAGCTCTGTTTGCTTATTGGCTCTGAAGGAGTACAACTTTGTGGTGAACCACCCAGAGAATTTTGAAGTCTCAGTTGTGAGATTCTTTTGACAAGTTGGGGGGTCGTCTCAATAGATTTTCAGACCAGATTGCAAAAAGATATGTTTTGTCAGCGTCTGGGATTCAATAGAATGTATATAATATATATATATATATATATATTATATATATATATATATATATATATATATATATATATATATAATATATATATATATATTATATAATGAATAAGAGCATATTGTTCAAAAAGCAATGTGATTTTTTTTTCTTTTAAACCAACACCTTTTCATATTTGTGAAGTTGTTTCTAGTACAATTTTCAAACTAGATGTGTGGTGAGGGTTTTTTTGTTTTTTTTGTGTTTGTTTGTTTTTTTTTTTTGTTGGTATTATGAGAGATTTTTAAAATCCTCATGATAAAATGCATACATATGTCCATGTGGGTTTAATGCAATATACCAATAATGTAGTCAAGAGAATGGCCGTTGTCTTATTTGTACTCTTGTCTTTCATTTTGTAATCACCAATAGGATTCAGTAGTCTGATGTCATGTCCGCCCAGCAAGCAACCAGCAGCTTGGTTCTAAACAAAGAAAATCATACTTTTTATTCTTCGTGCTGGCTAGAACTTTTTCATATGTCATTTGATCAGAATGTATAAAAGTCAAAACATGATCGGATTTATAATGATTTTGTCCTCTGGATACACTTTTATGCTCATTGGAGAAGTATTTCATAAGGGCGGTGATGGAGATAATGGCATCCGCCATTGTTCCGATAGTTTAGAACCAGTTACTATGCGTCATTACAAGGGAAGTGACGTCACGACTGTTGAATCCTATGGGAACATGTTAGATGCAATCGGCTGATATTGATAATAATTTTTTTTTAATTCAAAGTATTCACATATTACCCACTAGTTAATAGTGATGAGAAGAAATATAAGGTATCTGGGTGGGGTCTTTTGACCTCTCATGGTTGGCAGGAGGTCACTTGCTGTGTCTTCTATTCCCCCAATATTTGTTTTCTGAATCGTTTGCTGTCTTTGTCGTGGAATGAGATTACTTGGTTTTGTCCTGGCCCTTGGCTGAGGGAGAAACAATCTTGTGTTAGTGTTGGGTAGTTGTTTTTTTTTTTTTTCTTTTTTGTAAATCATCTCTCTTGTTATGCAACGATTGTTATATTTTTGTTTTGAACATATCTTGTAAACATTTGAGTGTGTTCCTCTTAGTGGGATCCTGTACTGGTGTCTGAATGAGACTTTTAGGTGATCTCAAACTAAGTACACTGATAGTATGCTCTTGGAATCAACATATGTTCCCTATTTGAACCAATTCCCTTTTGTCTTATTATTTCTTGGGTACTGTAATTGTAATTCAAGAATATTTTGACTATCCCATTTTCTTCCTTTTTACTGGTGCTGGTCTGACCTAAGTGTGTTGCAAGTGTCGTAAAACCCTGAAAGCAAATACTTTATAAGGTGTAGAGAAGTGCTAGATGAAAACTGTATTCTCTATTTCTCACCATTATTGATATTAGTGCCCGCTCCTTACAATTTCTGAATTTTATTTTCCCCACTGTTTGATATATAAATAATAAAATAAAATTGCCTTTATTCATCCCAAAGGGAAGACTGGAATAACCAAACCATGCGTCAGCCGCAGTGCAGCGCGCAAATTGAGCTAGGGCGCGGTGACTTGCTCAAGGCCACACAGCGTAGCGGATAGTCGAACTCAGTACCTTTCTGGTACGAAGCAAAGACTGTACCGCTGAGCCACACTGTCCCACTGAATTTAATTCATGGGTTTTGTTTATTTAAACATCAGAGTGAAGTTTTAATCCAGTACAAGTAGGTTTTATTTTGCTTCAACCTTTTTGATATTTAAACACGCGTGGTCTGTATTCACCAAAAGTAGGATTTTAACTTTTAAATAAGAAAAAAACAGTCATTTAATCATATTAAGAAATTAAGGAGCAGGTACTGGCGCAAGATAAAGATCTGAACAAGTGTGTATGAAAGCAGGTGCCAGACAAAGCAAGAAAAAAAAACATCCCAAAAAATCAGTTGACCTACCTCGAGGTCAACTGATTTTTTGGGATGGTTTTTTTTTCTTGTATTTTTCTTTCTTGCTTTTTCTGGCACCTTTCATACATACGTGTTCAGATTCTTTATCATTGGATCATAGTGTGGCCGTGTTACCGATGCAGCAGCCTCTTTTTCATCAGGATTGTCAAAATAATAATATTAGGCCTATGTTTATTGCAAGAGGTCCTGATAGCTCAGTTGGTTGAGCACTTGCTTCACACACAAGGGGTGAATCTTGGGTGAAGTCGAGATTTTGTTATGACACACACACACACACACACACACACTTGCTAATCACAAGAGCTCTAATTCGTAAACAACATAGTTTGGAGGTCATCGCTGCTGGATGTTGATTGCATGGCTACAGCTAATCAAGTGTCAGTATTTATATATATATGTATACATAATATATCATATATATATACAACAGGTGACATCCAAATACTCAGCTATTTCTACGTGGTATTCCATTTATTTATCTTCATACTTTCTCTCTTTTTTAAAAATTCTTTCTTTTTGTCCTTTAAGTTTGTTTGTTTTGTTTTGTTTGTTTTTTTGTTTCATTTGTTTTGTTTCTTTGTTTGTTTTTTTTAACATTCTAGTTACTGATGTCTTTAACCCTTTTTCTATACTTGATCCGTTATATAAAACAACTTTGGATTTCATATACTCTGTTTACAATGTATTACCATAAACTTGTATGATTGACTGTAACCTTTTAACAAAATCCGTACATTCCTTTCTCAGTTATGCAGTATTTATACAGTGTTGGTGGGTGTTGTAAAGAATAACACAAAACATTGTCCTTCAAGCTTTAGACACACACTGGGAGGGGGGTCTTTTGACCCCTCAGTGGGAGGGGAGGTCACTTTTGCTGTGTCTTCTATCTTCCTACCTGTCTTTGTCTTGGAATGAGATTACTTGGTTTTGTCCTGGCCTTGGTAGGAGTTTTTGGCTGAGAGGGAAACGGTCAAACGTGTAGTATTAGTTTGGGGATTAAATTTTTTTTTTAAAATTCATACCTTTGTGAGGACTAAGATTGTGTTTTATTTTTAAGGAATGGGGGAAAGAGAGGGTATAAGGATATTGGGTCTTTCATTGTTTTAGTCTGTGTGTTTGTGTGTGTGTGTGAAGTGTGCTTAACAACACCAAATTTTTTAAAACAATAATATTGCTTTTCATTTAATCCATTCGGCGGGTGGTTGGATGGGAGCATCACCCTTGAATCATATACCTATGATGTTCGCATGGGTGTACGATCCGATAGTGATGTCGTTTCTTCTTCTCTTTACTAGCCTATCCTGTTTCTTTGGTTTGTGATTGTATTTTTGACAGGGGATATTTTTTTTCTGTAAATCTTCTGCCTGTTTGTTCTTGGTTATTTATAATTTAGCTTATGATATCTTTAGGTTATGATTTTGATTTACATTTGTACTATTTTTGTTAGATTGCTTGTTTTTTTGTTTCAGCGGTCTCTCATATAACCTCAATTGTGTTGGAAGAGACCTAAAGCAACAAACAAACAAAACCAACAAATTAATCCATTCGCAATTGTTTGACCGATATGCTGAGTTTATCGTTATTATATGCTGAAGTTATCGCTGTTATTAATAGAAACCATGATGAAATGTACACGTTTCTCCTCTAGCCTTTTTGTGTTGTTACACTTCCTCTCTCCTTTCAATCAACTTCAGTAAAGACAATGTGAATAACTGGAGTAGGTGACACACCATGTTATGAATATGAATATATTTTCATTTTGCATTGCTGCACATACAAATATTAATAACCTTTGTTTTCATAGGTTTTGATGCTTAGTATTTTGTGGCATAAATGTACTGTTATTTTCTACACAATTATACTTGAGAACAAAAAATAAATAACAATATGTGAAATTGAATGTAAGCTTCATTTTAATATATGAAAACAGATAATATGGACGTTTTGGGTTTCCCCTTTATCAACAAAACGGGATGAATGAAACACTACTGGTGAATGAGATAATGTGGTAGTGGTGTTGCTAAGATGAATAAACAAAAATTGAAGCTTACATTCAATTTCACATTGTTATTTATTTCTTGGAGCTTCGAGCAGCAACATTTACATATTGAGAACAAAAAGAAAATTTGTTAAAATCCTTTCTTCAAGAAATGGCCATGTGATATTGGGCTCAATGTACGATAATAATTTACTTTATGTTTTTTTCAGAGAGGACATTATGAAATGTTTACAGATGGTAGCTGGATGGGGATCCTGACCTCCCATAGTGGGCAGGGAGGTACATGCTGTGTCTTCTATCCCCCCATACCCGTTTCCCAATTGTTTCCTGTCATTGTCTTGGAATGAGATTACTTAGTTTTGTCCTGATCCTTGCCGGAGTTCCTTGGCTGGAAGGGAAACAGTCAAATGTATAGTTATAGATTTGGGAGATGATATTTTTTTCCTTGTAAATCATCTCTCTGTTATGCATTGTATTATGTTTAGTTTACATATTATATTGTTTGATTGGTAAACATTTGAGTGTATTCCTCTTAGTTGGGACCTGTGCTTGTGTCTGGATGAGACTTTTAGGTGATCTCAGACTAAGTACTTTGACGGTGTGCTCTTGGAATCTACATCTGTTCCCTATTTGAACCAATTCCCCTTTGTCTTACCTTTTCTTTTGTGCTTTAATTGTAACTCTAGAACTTTTTACTATCCCATTTTCTTCCTTTTTACTGGCGCCGATATGACCTTAATGTGTTGCAAGTGCCGTAAAACCCTTAAAAACAAAAACAACAAACAACAGATGGTAGCACTACTAGTGCTACGAGTAAAAGTAGGTTTTTCTCTTGTCTACTCTCTCATATGTGAGTCTGGCTGAAAAAAAAAACGGGAAGATGCGGCAAGTTTCGATTCAAGATATGAGCCAAAATCGAAGATAAAGTGTTTCCCACAGCAACAGATTTTATTCAGAAAAATTTCATAACTTGGGTTCTAATAGACATAGAAAGAGAATAATTTAAAGTGGTAAATGATCAGAAAGATGTGGTTTACACCACTGCAGACATAACTCAATTTATGAAATTTGTGCCGCTTTCCGGGTCTTCTCATCCAGCCGTACATATTATCCCTCTCAATATGGCTGTCTGTCTTGTTCTGGATTGGGATGGATTGGTTTTGCCAAGGCCTCATCTGATTTTTTTGTCTCAATGCGTGCATATGTTTGTGTGTGTGTGTGTGTGTGTGTGTGCACGCATGCTATAGAGTCATTTTCTATCGTAGTGGAAATCTGCCCTAATTTCTTTGTAAGATTCGGTTTATCCTAGGACAGATTTTAGCTGGGACCGACTTCTGTTCTTTCATCAAAATAAATTGCCTTGGTCTTATTTTTTTTCTCTTCTTCTTCTTCTAGGTTCCATGCCTGGTCCAGGCTTCGGATACTGCATGAATTATCTCTCTCCATTCCTCCCTGTCTCTTGCTTTTTCAAACAGCTCTTGGATTGTTAGGTTGGTGAAGCCCTTCAGTTGGTCTATGAGTGTTTTTCTTTGTCTCCCCCGGGCGCGTTTACCAGGTATTTTTCCACAACTTGTCAGGTATTCATTCTTATCTTTCCTTACTATGTGTCCGAAAAAGGATAGTTGTCGATCCACTATTAAGGGCATTAGTTTCCTTTGTTGGTATGTTTGTTTTAGCACTTCTTCGTTCGTTTTGTGTGCAGTATACGATATTCTCTGCATCCTTCTCAAGCACCACATTTCAAAAGCTTCAATGTTCTTTTGTGTTTCTGCATTTGTAGTCCAGCTTTCGCATCCGTATAACAAGATTGGCCACACGTAGCACTTCAAGACTCGGAATCTAATCCCGAACGACATCTGTTTGTTTTTCAAAATGTTTCCCAGGTCCATGAAGGCCTGTTTGGCTTGAGTTATTCTTGCTCGTATGTCTCGGTTACATCTTCCATCTATTGTCACTATTGAACCTAGGTATTTAAAACTTTCTACGTTGGTAAGTTGCTCGCCGTGAATCGTTATATTGCAGGTGTTGTTGTTTTCGGGGTTTTTCTGTATTACCATGCATTCCGTTTTGGTGATATTCACTTCCATTTTTTCTCTTAGGCAACTCCTAACTTAAGTGTTGAGAACATTTTTTTTCTTCCTTTTGTTGGGTCTGATGTGACATTAACTCACTCAATCCTAGAGATTTTTGCTAATGTATTAAAATGACCATGCACATAGATCGTTTTATTCAACTATCATTAACATGTAAAAACTAAAAACATTAGTTTTGATACTACACCTATAATTTGTCTCAGAAAAATGTGATAAATAGGCATGGGGTAAAAGTAACCAGAGTAAACTACTGAAAAAGCGGGCATTAGGGTTGCGTGAGTTAAACTTAGGTCCCGCAAGGATGATTTCTAAAACTTATCAACTTTTACTAGAGTGAGAAATCAGTAGTTGTAGACTGTGCTTCAATATTTCTGGTGTTCATTGCTTAGACTATAAATAATAACGTGAAATTGAATGAAAGCTTCAATTTAATATACGAAAACAGATAAAATGGACATTTTGGGTTTCCCCTTTATCAACAAAACAGGATGAACGAAACATCACATTATCTCATTCGTCTGAAGTGTTTCAATCATCCTGTTTTGTTGATAAAGGGAAAACCCGAAACATCCATTTTATCTGTTTTCGTATATTAAATTGAAGCTTACATTCAATTTCACATTGTTATTTATTTCTTGGAGCTTATAGCAGCAACATTTTACATTGCTTAGACGATGCAACTCCTTAGCTCATTCATTCCCCATTGATTTTTTTTTACCCCTTGACACACTCAAATTCAAATAGGGCAAAAATTGCAGTCGATGAGTTGAAAAAAAAAAAAGAAGAAAAGAAAAAAGGCTGTGAAACAATTAATGCCGAATAAGAATATCGTTTTGATATAAAAATAAGGAAGACTAAGAATAATTAGTCAGATAATAAGAATATCGTTTTGATATAAAAATAAGGAAGACTAAGAATAATTAGTCAGATAATAAGAATATCGTTTTGATATAAAAATAAGGAAGACTAAGAATAATTATCTATAAGATACGTTTGATATAAATAAGAGTAAGAATATAGTAGATATAGATACGTTTTGATATAAAAATAAGGAAGACTAAGAATAATTAGTCAGATAATAAGAATATCGTTTTGATATAAAAATAAGGAAGACTAAGAATAATTAGTCAGATAATAAGAATATCGTTTTGATATAAAAATAAGGAAGACTAAGAATAATTAGTCAGATAATAAGAATATCGTTTTGATATAAAAATAAGGAAGACTAAGAATAATTAGTCAGATAATAAGAATATCGTTTAAAAACAAAAAAGAAAATGAGCTTCCGAGAGGGACTTACTTACTTACTTACTTACTTACTTCCCGAGAGGGAAAATATGAATTTTCAAGCAAAAGTGACACAAAGCTAGACAAGCTGTGGACTGCAAAATGTAATAAACAAAAATGAATAGAACAATTTCAACAGAAAAAAAAAGAAAAAATACCAAACACGGAACATTTCGGGCTCAAAACCCTTCTTCGGCCAACAACAAAAAGCTGAAGAAAGGGTTTGAAGTTGTTTTTGTTGTTTTGTTTTTGTTTTTTTTTTGTTTTTTTTTTTTGGGGGGGGGGGTTGTATTTTGTTCTTTTTTGAAGCTGTTATATTCATTTTTGCTTATTCCATCGAATTATCGAGCATGGAAATAAATCTGATCTTAGGGGAGTGATTTTGTTAAGGAGTACATGGTGGTTGGACATTATTTGAAAGCTTAGAATTTGATGTGTGGTTTGGGTCGTGAATTGTTTTGAGTCTTTTAATGGCAGCAGACCATATTTCAACTTTATTCTTTTTCCATTTAAAATGATCATTCATATTTTTAATTTATTAACCAGTTAACCGATGTACTCTGGAAAAACAGGTATTCATATCCATTGATTTAAATGAACCTCATCTTGGCACAAAATAAAACCCCGTCATATCTGGGGCGTCGCGAGGGTCCATTTAGATAAATCAATAAGATAAGATAAGATAAGATATACTTTATTCATCCAAAAAATGGAAATTCGTTTACAGACGTGGCATGCATGAAAATGTATAAACACAAGGTTGAGAATCTATGGCGACAATGTATATATATATATATATATATATATATATATATATATATATATATATATATATATATATATATATGCAAATGCACAAAAATGTAAAAATATACGACCAAGATCAATATTTGAAGGACGAATTTTCTGGGCCAACTTTTTTAAAAAGTACCTGTTCTTTTTTTTTTCCAGAGCACAGCAGTAAACAGGTTAAACAAAATGATGAACACAGAGCGATCTAGTGAAGCATGTTAAAATTGGATTATTAAAACAAAAAGTATTGCCATGACTTGACAGGATAAAATTAAGTTTCGTCACCAATATTGAGATAAGTTTGGTTCTTAGTTATGAATCAGAACAATTTTTAGTTCTTTTAATTAAAACCTTAAGAGCTCATGAAACAAATGGGACAAAAAATATGTTTAAATTTGTATTGAAATGCAAGTTGGTTCTTATTGTGCTGATACATAAATTGTACATAACATTTAATTTGTAATAATAATAAGGCGATTAATTATGTATAGTTGGAATTTATAAAGACATTTCAAGAGATGATTTGTATAGGTTGACCTCGGGTGTGCTTATCAGAATTCTGATTTCCCAGAGTACACAGTTGACCTCTGGTGTGACATTCAAAATTCTGATTTCCCAGAGTACACAGTTGACCTTGGATGTGTCTTTTGCTATCAGAATTCTGAGTTGCTGATTGGTATAAAATTGGTATGTGTAATTTTAACCGAAATATGTAACTGAAAAGTGTGTGAAAATTATGATCATAATAGTTAAGGTTTACATAGGTCAAAAGACCTTTAAGCATCCTGTTTAGCAAGAATATTTTTTTTAAAAATCAAATTGAGCAAACTTAATGCATTTTATTTTCTTTATTATTTTTGTTTTCATGTATTTTTACACATTCAAGGGATGAGGAATTGAGAATTCAGTAGCAGGTCGGGTCTCTTTAGATGTGAAATAACAACCCTGTCGTCTGCTATTGATCCATTCCATTTTGAGACATTTATTGGTAAACTAGGTATAGATAGTATGCGCTTGGCTAAGAAGCTCATAACATTGCCATCCGGAAGTATAACGGACCAACACACAAAACTGTGTGTATCCATGAACTTTTATAGTCTGGATAATATATAGTTTAGTGAGTATAACTCATAAACGCGGATGGCAAAAAACAATAACCAAGGCCTGAGTGATATCATCTTTGTTCTATCTATAGAGTTATGCTTCTTGAAATGAAAATATGATTAATTTTCAGAGAATTCAAACACTAACACACAGGCTTCGTTTATGGGTAAAATGTGAAAATAATAATAAAGTCACACAATGGCTGTTGGAGGCGAATGATTGGTTATCTTATCATCAACTACCAAGAAGGATGGAAAAAGTCACACAATGGCTGTTGGAGGCTAATGATTGGTTATCTTATCATCAACTACCAAGAAGGATGGAAAAAGTCACACAATGGCTGTTGGAGGCTAATGATTGGTTATCTTATCATCAACTATCAAGAAGGATGGAAAAAGCTTTTGATAAGTCTTGGTCAATTCTTATTGTACGTGTTTTACTTTGGTTTTCTTGATGAATGTAACTGGGTGGGGATCCTGACCTCCCATAGCGGGCAGGGAGGTACATACTGTGTCTTCTATCCCCTTATATCTGTTTTCCAACATGCTTTCTGTCTTTGTCTCGGAATGAGATTACTTGGTTTTGTCCTGGCACTGGCCGGAATCCTAGCTGGGAGGGAAGCAGTCAAATGCATAGTTATTGTTTTGGGAGATGATATTTTTTTCCTTGTAAATCATCTCTCTGTTATGTATTATTATTATATTTATTTTGAATGTATAATGTAAGCATTTGAGTGTATTCCTCTTTGCTGGATTGTGTGCTTGTGTCCAGATGAGACTTATAGGTGATCTCAAATTAAGTACATTGGTGGTATGCTCTTGGATTCTACATCTGATCCTATTTGTTCTCAGTTCCCCTTTGTCTTACTTTATCTTGGGTGCTTTAATTGTATTTCTAGAACTTTTTACTATCCCATTTTCTTCCTTTTTACTGGCACTGATATGACCTAAATGTGTTGCAAGCGCCGTAAAACCCTTAAAAACAAACAAAACAACATTGATGAATGTAAATTCCAAGAATCACTTGATGTCCTTTGTGTGTGAATTCAACTCTGACGAATAAGGTCATGTGTGAAATGTCTTCTCCTCATCACGTCTGGCTGAACGAACCTTGTATTATAATTCTGTCTTCCATCCTTATAAAAAGCATCATCCAAAGGTTTTAATATAATCCTTACCCCCATTCGGGGATGATGTTGTCAAGATTTCTATCATTCTGCCGTGCACTGGCACAAAGCTGGGTTTTCCCCCTCAATTTTGGCCAGAATTTTTTGTTTACTTCAAATATCAATAGTTTAACTCACTCAATCCTAGAGATTTTTGCTACTTTTCATAATTGGAAAAAATGTATTAAACTATCCAACTACGAGGGCTCTTTCATAATTAACCGAAAAATGCCTGTAAAATCAGCGTTTTTTATGCTATCAACAAAATTCTTGCACGTGTTCATACCTTGACTCGTCCTTCATTTTTCTACGTAACAGCCAAGTCTGTCGACACTTTTCTGCCAACGCCGCACCATGGAATAGATACCCTCTCGGAAGAAATTTCCGTCAAGGTTTTGTAGCCATTTCCGCACATGGTCAACAAGCTCTTCATCGACATCAAAGCGCCTTTCCTGCTAGCTCACATTTCAGTGGCCCAAAGAGGTGATAATCAGATGGTGCGAGGTCTGGACTGTGTGGTGGGTGTGGCAAAATCTCCATCCATATTTCTCTAGCCAACCTTGCGTCACTCGTGCTGTGTGGGGTGTAGCGTTGTCGTGTTCCCTGAAGATGTCCAATCTTTGTTCTTTATGATTGTCTGTCAATTGCTTAGGAACCCATCTTGCGCTGACTTTTCTGTAGCCAAGTTCATCAAATACAATTCTATGGGCAGAAGTTTCCGAAATTTCAAGACTGCTTGCAATTTCACGAAGTTTCAACCTCCTGTCTTGACGAATAAGCTCATCAACTCGCTTCACATTGTCTTCTGACGTCGCAGTTATCGAACGCCCTCTCCCACCCTGTCTGTCAAGTCGGAATGGCCGGCTTCAAACAAATTACACCAGTGATAGACTTGTGTACGGCTTATAACATGCTCACCATATACACTCTGAAGTTCTTTATGAATTTCGGTAGGATTCAGACTTTTGGCATTCAAAAAAACGTATGACAGCTCTGATTTCCTCCTTTGACCAAGTTTCAAGGTGGGCCGCCATCTTTAAAATCGTCTAGAAATTCATTGTGCAAAATGATGCACTTCATAATTTCTGGGAATATCCGTAAGGAAATAAGGAATATCATGTCGTTTACAGAATTTAAAAAATCTCCACTGGTTGCTGAGCAATGGGCATTTTTCGGTTATTTCTGAAAGAGCCCTCGTATCATTAACATGTAAAAACTAAAAACATTAACTTTGATACTACGCCTATAATTTGTCTCAGAAAAATGTAATAAGTTAAGACACCTCCTCCTCCCCCGTCAAAAAGTCTTAAACTCATTCAATCCTAGAGCTTTTTGCCACTTTCAAAAAATTGGAAAAAATGTATTAAAAATGAGCATTTACATAGATAGTTTTATTCAACAACCATTAACATGTAAAAACTGAAAACATTAGCTTTGATACTACGCCTATAATTTGTCTCAGAAAAAATGTAATAAAAAGGCACGGGATACAAGTAACCTCGGGTAAACTACGGATATAGTCGGTGTTAGGGTTGAGTGAGTTAAAGTTAAAGCTAACACTTCTTTGATTTCTCAAGTTTAAAACTTTTGGACAAGTTGGGAGTCATCCCAGCTCATCTTAAATTATTGATAATTTGAAGTAAAAGTTTTCTGGCTAATTTTTTTAAAAAACTATGTCAGTGGACGGCAGAGTTTTGGCTTATTTATTCCACTTGTGTAAAGGCAGCTTCCATGCCGTGTGATTTGATATTTACCAAACAACTCATTTTGTTTTAGAAACATCATTCTGTCACCGTAAGCTTTTCATTTTAAAGATTCATTTATTATCATTATTATTAAATTAGTCATTATAATCAAGGGGTTATTTTTTTTTTCTCATAACATTGTATAATTTGATAATAAGAAATAATAACATTGAATTGATTATTTCAGCCTTCAAAATAAGTTTATCTAATCTGCTAATTAAATCAAATGCATTTTGAATATAATTTATTTGATTCGTATCTTTTAATTTTAATAACCCTTGCATTAAAAATGGTTTGGTTTTTGTTTGTCTAGAACATGTCATAATCCAGACAATTAAAAAAACATCACACAAAATTAAATCTGTGTTGCTTATTTATTTATTTATTCATTTTTGCGTGTTTGTGTGCAATCCCCCATATTAGTTTTTGCCTTCCATCTGTATTCACACGCAATGACTCTCAAGGAACAACAAACTATCAGAAACGATTTATCCCGAAATTAAAAAAAAAAAAAGTTTTTAATTGAGCTTTTATATAGCGCAATATCCACTTAATGTGCTCAAAGCGCTTTACAAGGGGTCCCTGGTCAACAGCAACATTTAACTTGTAGGACGGGACATGACGCCTGTTAGGTGATATTACAATTTTTCGGACAAAGACAACGCTGTTAACAGCCAGGTACTCATTTCACATCCGAGTACAGTGAGGGAATGTGAGTAAAGAGCCTTCTCCAAGGACTCAACTACACACCGAGCGAGGCTCAAACCCAGGACCTTTCGATCCGAAAGCGAGTGTCATACCACTAGACCGCATAGCCACACCGAAATAGAAGAACTAGAAATCAAATGGATGGGAATGCTGAAGCTACTTAAAAACATACAAGAACACAAAGCAAGTGGACCAGACAACATCCCAAACCACATCCTTCAACATTATGCAACAGAACTTGCACCCGCGGTAACAAAAATATTTAACGTGTCCCTCAATTCTGGAACTCTGGGTGGACTTACTACCTCCCATAGCGGGCAGGGAGGTACTTTCTGTGTCTTCTTTCCCCTCTTATCTGTTTTCCAATTGCTTTCTGCCTTTGTCTTGGAATGAGATTTTTTCCTGACTTTGGTCGGAGTCCTTGGCTGAGAGGGAAACAGTCGAATGTATATAGTTTTGGGAGATGATATTTTTTTCCTTGTAAATCATCTCTCTGTTATGTACTGTTACTCTTTTCATTTTTACATATGATTTGTAGACATTTGAGTATGTTCCTCTTAGTGGGGACCTGTGCTTGTGTCTGGATGAGACTTTAAGGTGATGTCAAACTAAGTACTTTGATAGTGTGCTCTTGGAATGGACATCTGTTTCCTATTTGAACCAATTCCCCTTTGTCTTACCTTTCCTTATGCGCTTTAATTGTAATTCTAGAACTTTTTACTATCCTATTTTCTTCCCTTTTACTGGCGCTGATATGACCTTAATGTGTTGCAAGTGCCGTAAAACCCTTAAAAACAACAAAAAAAAAAAAAAAAAATATATATATAACGTGTCCCTCAATTCTGGAACTCTCCCAAATGATTGGAAACACGCAACCATAACACCAGTTTTCAAGAAAGGCAGCAAACTACAGGCCAGTATCTTTAACATGTGTCTGTTGTAAAATATGGGAGGACATACTATGCCATCGTATCATGACACACATGGAAACCAACACTATATTAACACCTCTCCCTGGGTGGGGATCCTGACCTCCCATAGTGGGCAGGGAGGTACATTCTGTGTCTTCTATCCCCCCATACCTGTTTTCCAATTGTTTCTGTCATTGTCTTGGAATGAGATTACTTAGTTTTGTCCTGATCCTTGCCGGAGTTCCTTGGCTGGGAGGGAAACAGTCGAATGTATAGTTATAGTTTTGGGAGATGATATTTTTTTCCTTGTAAATCACTCTCTGTTATGCATTGTATTATGTTTAGTTTACATATTATATTATATGATTGGTAAACATTTGAGTGTATTCCTCTTAGTTGGGATCTGTGCTTGTGTCTGGAAGAGACTTTTAGGTGATCTCAAACTAAGTACACTTTGACGGTGTGCTCTTGGAATATACGAGTACATCTGATCCCTATTTGAACCAATTCCCCTTTGTCTTACCTTTTCTTTTGTGCTTTAATTGTAATTCTAGAACTTTTTACTATCCCATTTTCTTCCTTTTTACTGGCGCTGATATGACCTAAATGTGTTGCAAGCGCCGTAAAACCCTTAAAAGCAAAAACAAAAACACCTCTCCAACATGGGATCAGAAGTGGACATTCATGTGAAAGCCAATTAATGCATACTACTACTTACTTAATCCTCTTCAGGCCTTGAGGCACATAGGCCATCCACCAGACATTTCCATTTTTTGCGATCGGCTGCTTTTACGGTGGCTGTATTTCCGGACAGGCCTGCTTCCTTTAATTCTTTCTCCATGGTCCTTCAGCAGGTTTCTTTTGGGTCTTCCCCGCTTTCTCTTCCCATCTGCTGTCTTGGGAAGTGACCCTTTTTCTATTCTGGCCACATGACCCAGCCAACGCCATCTTTTTATTTGGCTTTCAATGCTAGTGCATGTAACTATGCATGAGCTCATGAAATCTTTTGACAAGAAAACACAAACTGATTCTAAGATCTTAGACTTTAGCAAGGCATTTTACGCCGTCCAGGATAGAAGACACAGCGTGACCTCCTGCCCACCATGGGAGGTCAGAGACCCCACCCAGTATATATTTGTTACTGTTGTTATGCACTGGGAAACATTAAAAATGACTTCGACTCAACGCAGTTTTCACAGTTTATAAGCATAATTTTATTTATTTTTACATATTTGTCAAAGACAAGATAAAATGAATGCTACTATCAAATTTGAATGCGCTGAATGTATATATTTACATAATATAAAATATGAGCATAAAATCCATCAACATCTGAAAGCTTGTACTTGTATTGTATAAGGGAATAGTCATAAGAATCGGCAGATCATTCAGATCATAGTCAGAGGGAATGGAATGCAGGAAAATGAAAACAACCAGGGAGAAAAAAAGGACAATTTTTTGACATAAATTAAAGGTCTAATCTATCTGCCTATAAACAATATACAGTCACATCTCTCCAATCCGAACACTCTCCATTCCCAGCATTTTGTCCGAATTACGGATATATCCCCGAATGGTGGAATCAGTCCCTAAAGTGTGAAAATAAAGAATAATAAAATCCGTCCCCAGGTAACCTCTCCGGATAATGGAGATATATCCGGATTGTGGAGTTCTGGATTAGAGAGATGCAACCGTACATAAAATATACATTTCCAGTTAAAGGTGCTGGTTTATACAAAAATTAATATCCTCATTTCATCAAAATAGAAAAAGGAATGTAAGAACAATTACTGTTGAAAATGAACAGGGAGATGCGACAAAAAATAGTTTACTTGACTTTTTTTTTAAAACCTGCTTATTTTCAAAAGCAAAAGATTGAACTGTATAAATGTCTATCAAAATAACAAAATAAGAACGTAGGGAGATAAAGATTTTTGAGTATTTCTATACATAAATTACTTTAACATTTATCACTTTTCACACAGTTACAACAAATGAGAAAAATAGAATCCAATATCAATACTAAGAAGTACAGTTATATCTTAAAGTGAAAACGGTAAAACCCGTTTATTTGTATTGAATCTGAAGCCTATCCAATCCCTTTAAATTAATAATTATCCCACATAGAAATAGCCATGTTCAAGCCCAAAGTAAAGCTAATGATAAAGCAAGCCAACATTTATTGACAAATATAAAGTAGAAAACAAAATACGTGGTTTGATATCAATCTAATCATCGAGAGCAGCATAACACCCATAATACGGCCATACGATAATAAGGAAAATCTTTTCATTTTAGCCAGAGTAAATTTCTCTCATATGTCAATTCTGTTCTCGTATGTTCTTTTATGGATTTTACAATGAATGCATTTGACATTAGAATTTAAAGTCACTTCAGTGCCAGGAAAAAAGAAAGAAGATGATGATAGAGTTCAAAAATTGTAAAATTTAATTTGATTTGATCATTTATGATAAGTACAGTGGAATCCTGATAAAACCAACACCACCACACCAGAAAGATTGGTTGACTTTATCCATTGTCAATGGAACACAGTGAGATAAACAACAGAAAATGTTGTGACCTATATAAGTATAAGAAGTGTTGACTTTAAGCAGAAGCTGGCTTTAAGCGTGTTGAGTTTGTGCATATTCCACTGTACCCAAGAGAAAGGAAAAAATCAGTAGATTCAGATCCCAAAATATGGTGAAAATTCTAAGAGAAAGAGACTACCATCTGACCATGGCATACAAATCAATAGCACAGAAGATTTACAGTTTCTTGTGTGTCAAAAAAGTTATCATATTCATGTCTACCGTGAGGCAATGTAGTTGGAAATTTCCCAGCCAATCATAATAATTTATCTTCACCAAATTGGTTTTTTGTTTGTTTGTTGCTTTAGGTCTCTTCCAACACAATTGAGGTTATATGAGAGACCGCTGAAACAAAAAACAAGCAATCTAACAAAAATAGTACAAATGTAAATCAAAATCATAACCTAAAGATATCATAAGCTAAATTATAAATAACCAAGAACAAACAGGCAGAAGATTTACAGAAAAAAAAAATATCCCCTGTCAAAAATACAATCACAAACCAAAGAAGCAGGATAGGCTAGTAAAGAGAAGAAGAAACGACATCACTATCAGATCGTACACCCATGCGGACATCATAGGTATATGATTCAAGGGTGATGCTCCCATCCAACCACCCGCTCACCAAATTGGTATCACCAATTCCTTGTTAAAGAGAACTGTACAGAAAAACAGCTTGAGTAGCAGTGATAGGAAAACAAAAATTGAGACAAATAATTATCAATAAATATGGCAGAATTCAGATGAGACGGAGAGATGAACGTTTGCTATGGCTGAAGTCTGTCGAATAGTAAGAATAGAATCTTATAATATGAAGCACAAATCATTTGGACATTTGTAGAATTTATTTTCTTTTTAATTTAAAATAAAAACCCATAAAAATCGTAGTTTTCTTAAGAGTGTCAGAAAAAACAACATTTCTAGATAAGCATGATCAATTCTGTAAAATCATCCAATTTCAATGGTGTGGATATATTTTTTAACTTGTAATTATGATCCTCATAAAATCATCATTTCAAAGTGTGGATAACATTTTGTATAACATGCATCCATTCACTAAAATCATCCAATTTCAAATGTGTGGATAATACAGTTTTTGTTATAACTTACATGCATCATTCACTAAATCATCCAATTCAAATGTGTGGATAATACAGTTTTGTTATAACTTACATGCATCAATTCTGTAAAATCATCCAATTTCAATGGTGTGGATAATACAGTTTTGTTGTAACTTGATAACTTGCATGCATCCATTCACTAAAATCATCCAATTTCAAATGTGTGGATAATACAGTTTTGTTATAACTTACATGCATCCATTCACTAAAATCATCCAATTTCAAATGTGTGGATAATACAGTTTGTTGTTATAACTTACAAATAATGATAATAATACTATTGATTTTGATTTATAAAATATCGACAACAACACCAAGTACAATTTACACTGGCAAAGGCAAGAGGTCCCATTCTGCTGTAAAATGACAAAACAACTTTCTATCCTTTTGGCCTGATAACCTTCTGTCTTCCACACAAAGACAGATTAAGACGATTCCGAAAAAGTCTTAAACCTGAAATTTCTGTTTCAGTCTGAGATTGAAAATTGAAGATTTTTTGACAAGTTGTTGGCAGTCATTTTTCAATCCATTGATGTTTTTGTTTGTTTTTAAGGGTTTTATGGCGCTTGCAACACATTTAGGTTATATCAGCGCCAGTAAAAAGGAAGAAAATGGGATAGTAAAAAGTTCTAGAATTACAATTGAAGCATCCAAGAGAAAGTAAGACAAAGGGGAACTGGGAACAAATAGGGATCAGATGTAGATTCCAACAGCACACCACCAATGTAATTAGTTTGAGATCACCTATAAGTCTCATCCGGACACAAGAACAAAATCCAACAAAGAGGAACACACTCAAATGCCACATTATACATTAAAAAATAACAAATATACTAATACATAACAGAGAGATGATTTACAAGGAAAAAAATATCATCTCCCAAAACAATAACTATGCATTTGACTGTTTCCCTCCCAGCCAGGACTCCGACCAGGGCCAGGAAAAAAACTATGTAATCTCATTCCAAGACAAAGACAGAAAGCATGTTGGAAAACAGATATAAGGGGATAGAAGACACAGTGTGTACCTCCCTGCCCGCTATGGGAGTCAATCCATTGATTTATCGTGTCAAATTTTCATGGCCAAAATGAGATTGAATCTAGGTATAAGTTTGTTTTTTTTTTTGTTTAAAGGAAAAAAAAAAACAAAAAAAAACATGGAACATTTCGGGCTCAACCCTCTTCTACAGCCAAAACCAAGAAACGGCTAAAACATTAAATTGTTTTTGTTTTTAAGGGTTTTATGGCGCTGGCAACACATTAAGGTCATATCAGCGCCAGTAAAAAGGAAGAAAATAGGATGGTAAAAAAGTTCTAGAATTACAATTAAAGCACAAAAGAAAAGGTGAGACAAAGGGGAATTGGTTCAAATAGGGAACATTTAGATTCCAAGAGCATACCACCAATGTAATTAGTATGAGACCACCTATAAGTCTCATCCGGACACAAGCACAAAATCCAACAAAGAGGAATACACTCAAATGCACACATTATATATTCAAAATAACAAATATAATAATAAATAACAGATGATTTACAAGGAAAAAAATATCATCTCCCAAAACAATAACGATGCATTTGACTGTTTCCCTCCCAGCCAGGACTCGGGCCAGGGCCAGGACAAAACCAAGTAATCTCATTCCAAGACAAAGACAAAATGCAAGTTGGAAAACAGTTATAAGGGGATAGAGGACACAGTATGTACCTCCCTGCCCACTATGGGATGTATTTACTAACAGTTTGACTGTTTTTGTTATTGGCTGAGATTGGGTTCTACTACATTTGGCCAAAATGAAAGGAAAGTTAGTTTTTGTCATTGTACAGCAGCATTATATTCAACATCAACCACAAATTTCCAACGAAAAAAAAGAAAAATTATTATTATTATTATTTTTATGCAACTAAGGATTTGTTTATTTTGTTTTTTTCGGCACTTGTGACAATCGTGGCCCACCGTATCAAAATGTATTTTATGTCCAAGTGAAACATACGCCAAAAAGTAAATATAAAGTCAAAATAACCAAAAGTGAGACATTTCTAAGGCTTTTTGCCGCTGAAGAAAATTTATTAATTGAATTCAATAAAAAGTATAAATTTAACTTAAGTTTCCTATTTTGGACTTTATATTCAGTATTGAATTATATTTCTCTTTTATTATATTTCTCATGATACTTCCCTTTTAACTTAACTCTCTCCTTACCATTATTCATTTTTAGAATTTCCCCCAAAAATTCACACCCACCCATCACAAAAATAGACTTTTCCTAATCAAACGAAAAAGTAACAAGTATATTCTATACAGAATGTTGTTCAGTAAAAAGATGTCTACAACACAGTGTTTAGTATTTATAGCTGTAATCAAAGCAATTTTTTTACATTTTGTGATGTACAAGAGAAATTAGAAAGAGAAAACTGTTGGTTGAATCGTAACGAATGTGACGATTTTCCTATGGTTGGTAAGGAGAGGGCAAGGATAACTATACTGGAAAGGATTGACATGTCGAATCTTCAGCCCCCGCTAGTGGGGGCCATTGGTTGGATAACGATTTCAAGCAAAACTACTACTTTTCTGCCTTGGTACAATTTCCTTGAATGCGCAATAATTGATTCTGTTCTTATAATTTCGGTACTTTATAAGAAATTGGTTAATTGGCGACCATAAGTTTTAAATAATATTTCTTATATCTTGAATGATATGAAAATATATAAAATGTAGTGAACTATCAACAATTTTACTGGAAAGTATGAACTATTTTTTATGACGCCCTCTTACAAATTGAGTGATTGGGTTTGTTTTCATTTTTTAAAATCGAAAGTACGAATCTGCTTTCAATTGCTTTTAATAACTAGATAGATCTATGGCTAATTTATCGAACCAGAATCTTTGAAAAGTGGTAAGTACCAATAATAATTGCGTAATAATTATTATTTAAGAAATGTTTAGAATTAGCATCTGGCTGTTGTTCCTGCAGACGATAGATAGACCCGTTGTTGTGCTTGCTCTGTCGAGTCGCACAGATTCAGATATATGGTGATCAGACTCAGACTGACATCCTGATTCGGATTTGTTTCTTATTTTATTATGGCTTGTGGCTTTATATTTATATCTTTTTTTTCTATATGGTTAACTGATAAATATTAACTTTATTGTATTAGTCTAGTGTATAAGTCTAGATGGCCCTTTGCTCGTCACGTCAACTTCACAACTTGAACTTGAACAGTTGCTAGACGTCTAGATAGATAGTAGATAGTCATTGCTATTGCTAGATAGCTAGACTAGAATAGTTAGTGGGTCTGATATTACCATATATGATGGAACTTGGACTCTGAATATATAGTTATGCCCATTACATGGATCTGGTGTTGCTGATATGACTGTCAATCGTATGGGACTAGTACTCTGAATATATATAGTTTTGCCTCATTGATCAAAATGATCTGAGTCTGAGATGTTACTGTTACAACAGTTACACTCACCCAACTCAATCACTCTAAATATCTCTGTGACTATGGGAGGGAATTATGGATCCATTGACTGAAAGGATTGTACTAGTAGTCTGAATATATAGTTTTGTCTCAATGATCTGAGAAGTAACTCTATTAATTAACTCTTGACTACATGGAAGGGAACTATGGATCTGATTCTGATGCTACTCATTGACTGTAAGGAATGAACTATAGTATAGTAGTCAGATTTTTTATGAATGGCGCATGTTTTTCTAGTTTTTCTCAGATGTCCTTCTATCAAAAGTTGTAAAACTTTGTGTCAACCTCCGAATCAATTTCTATTAACTGAATAAACATTTGGGCCCGTATTGTGATGCCATATCACAAAAAAAATTTCTTCTTCACGAACAATAAAAAGCCACTTTAAAACCGCTGTCATAAAATTAGAGATTTTACTCTGCTAAAAATGTAAAATTTTCGCACCACAAAGTAAGATGAATTCATCGTTTTTCAAAATAATCTTGTGACACGGTAGTTCCGGCTAGTGGTTATGAGTTCATATCATACTATTTTCCGAATAAAAGCAACACACATTAACTGTTTTATAAAGTAACAACTAATGTAGTTTGCATCCCATTTTGACTTTGTAATTTATTGCTTTTTATTTACATCACGTCACAATTACCGAAGGCTGATATGAATCTCTAGCTTTAACTCATTTGAACTAGTGATTAAATACTCAAAATTGTCAAATTAACAATGAACGTCTATAGGCCTATTTAACTTTGAAAAATTGTATCTATGCATGAACGTTTCACACAGCATTTTAAGTTTTCTTTTAAACCTATAAGCTCTTAAACAATACGATATGATACGGAGTCTCTAATGGTTCCTCTCTCGTAAGGGTGCGAAAAGAAGTCCACTTTTATCTATCGATAAGTCATTAATTAAAGAGGACAGCTATGGAATTGGAATTTCACAATCAACCCTCAGTTTTGCATGTTATTGTTGTTGAACACAAGCACATATTTGTGGAAACATTGTATCATAAATTGATGAATTTCTACTTTTGACTGGTCTACATTAAATTTATGTAATCCTCTTTGGCATAAAGAAGAAGCTATTTCTCAAAAATTTGAAATCAAAATAATGTTGGAAGCGCGTAATGTTCACTTTCATTTGTATTCATCAATAACGTATATTGATTGTTATAAAATGTAAACATGTCTGTCGTTCCTTCATATTCGGATTCTGTACGAACATCATATAAGTTTCAATTAACCGAACATTCCATTTTAACAAATTCTTTCAAAATGGATAAGCGGAAAATCATATTTTTGACACTATAATCATATTTAGATTCCAATACTTACTAGTTATCGATTTTAATATAGCTGTTATAAGTTATAAGTGAAATTCTTTCCTATTGTTTTAAAATTCGTGAAAAAATATATTTTACTAGGACAAAATGATCCAGAGGTTCATACAAATTTTTGCAGCTGTACATTGTGAACAGCTGAGAAAAAGAAGACAAAGGTGCGCCCCTTATTAAAAATCCGACTATTGTATCCCTTAGTCGATATTTTGGTATTCATCTTTTTCTTGCGATCATCCTCCGCAGATTACCTCCCTTTGTTGATATTATACATCTCCTTTCCCCTTCATCTAATTGTTCACCTTCATCTTCATCATCATTTTACATGTACATTCATTAATCAAGCTTCTAAAGAAATCATCCTGAATCAATCACTATAAGGTCAGTTTTTAGAATATCTAACTACTCATCCTTTCCGTTTCTTGGCTACTCCTATTCACTGCTGATAATAATAATCATTAAATATTTTTTTGGACCCAGAATTCACAATCACTCTCTAAAAAGGTAGATCTTGCCATATAATGCCCCTGCTGTTATTTTGGTGTAAATTTTCTCTATTTTTTGTTGGCCCCCACTAGCGTTGCCTGAAGATTCCATATGATTGTCCTTTCAGTAAAGTTGTCCTTGGGAGAGGGTTAATACTGTTTTGAGATGAATGCTCACGTTTTGGGTCACATCAGTGCAGGGGGAAAACAAAAAAGAAGATAAAGATACAATCAAAATGAAAGCAGATCCAACATCAAAACATGAAAAAAAACCCAGAGGACTAGTTGAAGCAGAGAATGAATGAAGTAAGTGGACCTTCAGAGCCATTGGGCCGATGGAGTTTATCCCGGTTTCTATAGAGTGAAACAGATAATAGCAATTGCTTGCTATCCTTTGGATAGGACGCTGTCTATTGGAAAGTACATTCTACCAAATCTAACAGACTCAGCTACCCATTTCATTCACTGCTGGGTGGACACGGGGCTCAGAAAAACAATCTCGATTGCACCTGGGATCGATCTTGGTCCCTTTGTGTGTGAAGTGAATGCTCTACCAACTGAGCTTTCGGGACCCCTGCAGAGAATGAAAGTAGATTATAAGGGCAATCTATCTGTGTGTCTAGTTGCGAGTCAACCTCTACATAAGTCTGACCCTCACAGAGTTAGGATTCTTGTCAAGAAGACGACACTAAACCGTTGTAAAATATAGATAGCTTTCAAATCACACATGAAGGCCACAGGGGAAAATCGATCAAAGTCCGAAAGACACTTACTGTTCTAATGTCACAATAATTTGGTATTAAAATCAACCAAGAGCTTGTTTTTTATATGCATCTGACTTGTGGTCAAAATATATATAAGTTTAGTAATTCACATTCAGTTCAATTCATATTATCATGTGGCGTTTTCAATGGGTTTCCAAACTTTAATTTTGATTTTCTCAAAAGCTGAAAAATGTGACTTTGATCGTTTTTCCCCTGTGGTCTTCATTATGCATGCATACAACAAAAAATATGGAGATGATTTAAAGGGGATAATTCAAGAGCAAAAGCTACATTGATGAAAATAAAGGCAAAAGCTGTGTCAAGATGAGAATATAAACTCGAGAAAAAAAAAAAAAACATCCTTGAACTGCTAAAAGCTGGATAAAAGATGGATATGCTTTATAATGAGGGAGAAAAACATTGTTGACATTAAATTGTTATTTATTTGACATAAATCTAATGCGTGCAATTCAGACAATGCTAAGATATCTCTTTTTGAGGTAGAATAATTATTCTTGTTTTTCTTTTATCAGATGGGAACAAAACGAAACAAAACAAGAATTGAGATAAATTGTCCCATTCATCGTTCATAGGAAAGCGGAAAGTAAAATAAAATTTTAAATAGAAGGAAATCATTTTAATTTAAAAAAAAAAAACGAAAATTGTAAAAGAGTTGAGCATAAAGATAAATGAGAAACAAAGGAATGGAATGGGTTTTGGAATTAATTATATTTTTGGAATGCCAGTTTTTATATATTACATGCCTTCAGACCTAACCGAATGCTTGGAAAATGACTCTCGCAGTCAGAGAGAGAGAGATGAAAGAAGAGAGAGAGGGGGGGGGGGGGGGGGGGGGGGGAATCAATCAAGATTTATAGGAAGGCATTAAACATAAATCTTGAAACCATTAAAGTTTTTTTAAAGGCAAATCGTTTACATCATGCTCTAACGGTTTAAGTATGAGGCAGTGTGGCTCTTTGCTTCCTACCTGAAAGGTACCGAGTTTGATCACCCACCAATGTGCTGTGTGGCCTTGAGCAAGCCACCTCGCCCTAGCCCAATTTGTGGTGCTGAACTGAGACTGACACCTGGGTTATTCCAATATTCCTTTGGAATAGACCCTAGAGACAAAAGTTCTCCTATGGGATGAATAAAGGGAATTTTATTTTATTAAATATTTCGGCAATATCAAACGTTTACCATAAAGTAAAGTAACAAACCCGTTCAAGAGGCTTTCACTTCATTTGGAAAGTCAAAGATATTTTCGACACTTCTATAACGCTTTACAACAAAAATAAAAATCGTGATATTTAAAATATTTGGAAAGAACTTAATTTTTGTGTTCCCTGTAAAAAGTCCAGAAAGCAGTTGACCGTCAGAGCATGACACTTACGAACTAGAGTATTTATTCCACTCAGTATACTTTAAAATTTCTAGCCATAAACTGTGTTTATGTGCAATAAATGTGAAGAGAGAAAAATCTTAACACAAAAATGGAAAATGGTTGTAATGTCACAAAGCCAAAAACATATTTAAAAAAAAAAAAAAAAAAAGTACGGAATAATAAACAGTATATTTTGAAAATTAAAAAATAAAAAAGTATATCACTCACAACCTTTTTAACAAAAAAAAAAAATAGTTTCCATTTGGCCCCAATTATTCTACATCATTCACACATGTGACAAAATTCATAGAAATACATTGATAATCATATATAGTTATATGGAAAGACATACTGAAAGGGTGGTGTTAAGCTGATTTATCAAAGATTTAATAGTGTTGGCGATGGATAATGATGAATAAGAGCTTTGAAAATGTTAATGATAGCTTTAAAAAGCTTTGAAAATGTTAATGATAGCTTTAAAAAGCTTTGAAAATGTTAATGATAGCTTTAAAAAGCTTTGAAAATGTTAATGATAGCTTTAAAAAGCTTTGAAAATGTTAATGATAGCTTTAAAAAGCTTTGAAACTGTACAATGCGTTGAAGAGTGAACAGGTAAAATGGTCAAAATGAATCTATTTACAACTGTGACATGCAATGCAAAACAACAACATCACCAAAAAAAGCACACAGGTATGTTTTGTTTGAATTGTGAAATCAGTGATAATCATCATATGGAATGGAAGCTTAAATGTAATTTACGAAGAGAGATAATCTGGACAGTAAACACTAAAAGACAAATGAGAGAAGAGAGAAAAGAGATGTTAACCCTATTGTTTTGTTTTGTTTTTTTAAGGGTTTTACGGCGCTTGCAACACATTTAGGTTATATCAGCGCCAGGAAAAAGGAAGAAAATGGGATAGTAAAAAGTTCTAGAATTACAATTAAAGCACCCAAGAAAAAGTAAGACATAGGGGAACTGGGAACAAATAGGGATCAGATGTAGATTCCAAGAGCATATCACCAATGTACTTTGTTTGAGATCACCTACAAGTCTCATCCAGACACAAGCACAAAATCCAACAAAGAGGAATACACTCAAATGCTTACATTATACATTAAAAATAACCAATATAATAATACATAACAGAGAGATGATTTACAAGGAAAAAAATATCATCTCCCAAAACAATAACTATGCATTTGACTGTTTCCCTCTCAGCCAAGACTCCAACCAGGACCAGCACAAAATCAAGTAACCTCATTTCAAGACAAAGACAGAAAGCATGTTGGAAAACAGATATAAGGGGATAGAAGACACAGTATGGACCTCCCTGCCCGCTATGGGAGGTCAGGATCCCCACCCAGAATGATAGCTTTATAAAGCTTTGAAACTGTACAATGCGTTGAAGAGTGAACAGGTAAAATGGTCAAAATGAATCTATTTACAACTGTGACATGCAATGCAAAACAACAACATCACCAAAAAAAGCACACAGGTATGTTTTGTTTGAATTGTGAAATCAGTGATAATCATCATATGGAATGGAAGCTTAAATGTAATTAACAAAGAGAGATAATGTGGACAGTAAACACTAAAAGACAAATGAGAGAAGAGAGAAAAGAGATGTTAACCCTATTGTTTTGTTTTGTTTTTTTAAGGGTTTTACGGCGCTTGCAACACATTTAGGTTATATCAGCGCCAGGAAAAAGGAAGAAAATGGGATAGTAAAAAGTTCTAGAATTACAATTAAAGCACCCAAGAAAAAGTAAGACATAGGGGAACTGGGAACAAATAGGGATCAGATGTAGATTCCAAGAGCATATCACCAATGTACTTTGTTTGAGATCACCTACAAGTCTCATTCGGACACAAGCACAAAATCCAACAAAGAGGAATACACTCAAATGCTTACATTATACATTCAAAATACCAAATATAATAATACATAACAGAGAGATGATTTACAAGGAAAAAAAATATCATCTCCCAAAACAATAACTATGCATTTGACTGTTTCCCTCCCAGCTAGGACTTTGGCCAGGGCCAGGACAAAACCAAATAATCGCATTCCAAGACAAAGACTCAAAGCATGTTGGAAAACAGATAAAAGAGGATAGAAGACACAGTATGTACCCCCCCTGCCCACTATGGGAGGTCAGGAACCCCATCCAGGAGGGATAAACACTAAAGACAAATGAGAGAAGAGAGAAAGGCATTGTTAACAATATCATTCTTTCATATCTCATTCATCTTTAGGCGTTCATTCATCGTACTCCGTTGACAAAGGTTGAAACCCAAAACATCCACATTGTCAGTCTTCGTTAAACTAATTGACACTTCCATTCTGACTGACGAATGACAACGATTTCTTCAAGCTTCGAGCAGCAATAATTTCAACATGTTTGAATAGTGATAAAAGCAGCGATAATTTCATCATGTTTGAATTGTGATAATAAACAACTAAATAAAACTAAAAATTAACAAAAGAAAAATAAAAAGGACAAGGGGTGATGGGAAGACTTTTATCAAAAACATCGTATATAAAATGGATAGGTACTGGAAATATGTCTTTATATTTTGTTTTGTCTAACGTGACAAGAATAAAACACAATTTTCGTTAGGACTATAATAACGAATAGACCTTCAGAACCAGGAGCCCGTGGAGTTTATCATCCAATCTTTGGAACAATAACAGACCATAACCTTTGAACAGGATGCTAGTTTACCTAAAGTACCTACTGCCACATGTAATAGACTACAGAGTGAAAAGTGGTTTTGTATTTTTAAAAATTATTTTTTTTTAATTCACTCAACGTTAAAAAAAAGAAAGAACGAAAAGAAATCAGTCCCTTTATTTGTGATCAAAAGTGCTCAACCAACTGAGCAATCAGGAAACCTATCTGAAATATCGGAACTGTAAGGAAATCAATATAATCTGTAAGTCCAATTCCATTGGTACAAACAACATAAGTCTTGCATTGCCCTTAAATATGCCTTTAGATCACTGTGTATAATTCGTTTTCACAATCGCCTTATCAGAAATTAACATGAATATCATCGGGTGAGTCTTATCTGTACAATCTTTCTAAAAATAGCGATGCCAAGCATTAGAAAAAAAAGAGTAGATAATAAAAATATTTACAATTTGTCAAAGACGAAAGGATCAACCTTTAATTTGACTGAAAGCAGAAGCGCTTGACTATATATTAAATATTTACAAAATTAAACTATTTTTGCCAGCATTCTTTTTTTATTGACAAAAAAACCCACTGATTATACGAGCGTTTGATTTAAAACAAATTATGGATACGATATTGATATCGATGATTGGATGGGTATTTCTCGTGGTAACAATAAAACTATACATCTCACACAAACTATAAACTCTCAACTTGACTAAAACAAAGACAGCCGCAATCTTTGTGGCTGACTATCAAGGTATTCAAGAAAAATGAATAATCTATCCGCTTCAAAAAAAAACAAAAAGAGCCAAATGTGCTTAAGGCCTTTACAGCTCTATCCCCTCAACAACAACAACAAAATGTATCAAATATGAACCGGATTCACAATAAATAAAACATCTGGAGAAATGGGAGCTCTTCTTACAAGATATTCAGTATTAAGTATTATATTATTGTTTCAGATATTTACTTTGTTATTTTCTGAAGAAGAGATTAGAGCCTGTTATGTTCCTTTGATATATATATATATATATATATATATATATATATATATATATATATATATATATATATATATATATATATATATATATATATATTATATATATATATATATGAGGAGTGGTTTTCCAAAACTTCGTAACTCCGTTTTACCCATTTTGAGATATTGAGGATGATCTCCCCTATAATTTCTCATTCGGTTTATTATTTCATCATATTTTAACTTCAAATTTACACAAATCTAGGGAAATTATTGTGACAATTGATGCTTAAAATAAAATTTACGAAAAGTATAAAAATCAACTGAACAAGTTTTGGAAAACCAGCCTTCATATATTTTGTTCTTTTTTGAAGCAGTAGATATATCCAATTTTGTTCAATACTTCAGCGGTTCAGAGTTTCGATCAGCCGAATTTTTACTTGATTTAGGTTAGCGATTGACTATGAGATTCAATGCGAGTGATTTGGTTCATTCCTTTGTATTTTATTTCAGGGAACGATACACAAGTCTTTCATATTGAATGTTGGACATCTGTGTAATGTGAAACAAGTGGGGGGGGGGGGGTCCATTACAGTGGAATTCTGATAAAAGCCAACATCACTGGACCAGAGCAATTGGTTGACTTCAAAGCAAAGTTGACTTTATCCATTTTCACAGAACACACTTTGTTAAAGATCAGAAATTTTGGGACCAATAAGAGGTGTGTTGAGAAATTGATTTTAAGTATAAGTGTTGACTTTGTTCGGATTCAACTGCACATAGTCGTGATTCTTTCACAGATCGTCCCTTCCTTCTTTGATATAATGACCTTTGACACACACACACACACAACTCACCCTGTCTTCGAACTGTATTCTCATTTGCAATTTTTTTTTTTTTTTTTTTTGGGGGGGGGGGGGGGGGGGGGGGGGGGTCATTTATTATAAATTTATTTCATGAAACCAGATGCACTTTGACCCTTTTATACGACACATATTAGTGTCCGATTCAAATTCTTACACTACTTAAAAGGATCACCTCTAGCACAGCCCCTCAATGGATCTCCATCAATAAGTTAGGTCTCAAAACCACCAACGAATTCTGGAAATGGGACATTTGACAAAATCACAATCTGTTTCTACAACATAGATAAGCACCTTTTGAATTAAAACTTGTCACTCAACCTGACCAGCACAAATCGATTTTAAGAAAGAGATTTTTATCTCCTCCAACCCTAACTGATGGTTCCTTATTATGGAATATTGGTTTTGTAGATAAGTTATTCATAACACGGGAGTCCATAACACGAGTATCATAACAATAACAATTACTGTTACGATTAAGTAACTTGTCGTAATCACAGATAACAAAATCCAATATTAAGTGAAGAGAGGAGAATTTTGTCGAGGCTTGAAGCCGTTTTTCTACAACACACAAACTCTGGATAATTCTGAGACGTGAGCAAGGCTTATTAGCGATTCCATCGGTGCCATTCTCTCTGGCCAGTCAGTCAAGTCAGTCAGTCCCTGATCTTTCTCATCTTGAGACGCTATTCTTGATCTAAATACTCTTGCACAATCTGATATAAGAACTTGTACTGCTCCTGAAAGATAAACAAAAAATTTTTTAAAGGTTTTTAAAGGTTTAACTTTTCTCCCTCAGCATCATCATCTTAATATCAACTTCAATATACATATGAATTATTCTGCAAGATAAACAAAACGTTAAAAAAAAAGGTTTAAATTTTCTTCCTCAGCATCATCATCTTAATACAAACTTCAATATACATATGAATTATTATTGTTTTATCACATATCATGGACTGTACGATTTGAAAAAGTACCAGATAGGTTTATAGTGATACAAGGCTGCTAATATAACAGCTTAAAAAAAGAACAAAATACCAAACACGGAACGTTTCGGGCTCAAAACCCTTCTTAACAACGCCATTACCACATTATCTAATTCGTTGGTAGTGTTTCATTCATCCTGTTTTGTTGATAAAGGGGAAACCCGAAACATCCACAGTATCTGCCTCCTCTTTAATAAATTGAAGCTTACATATCGTTATTTTTCAACAAGAACCTAAAAGGAAAGGTGACAAAATTACCAGATTCTCTATGAATTGAGGTCTGTTTATTCTAATCTGTTTGGCTGTCTGGAAAACGTCCACTTCGAAATCCAGCTCTAATCTCTCCAGTAACAAACTCATGGCAGCAAACACTCCACTCTTGCTGGCTCCATTCCTGGCACAAATTAAAACAAAAAAATTGATGCTAAAATAAGATTATTTTATAAAAGTATTTTTGTCTAACAATCTATCTATGTATTGTATTTTAAATTTCAAACATTGTAAACCAAATGACACAAATTGCCATTTTTTTTTTTACAATAAAGATTATTATTATTATTATTATTATTATTATTATTATTATTATTATTATTATTATTATTATTATCATTATCATTATTATATTATTATTATTATTATTATTATTATTATTATTATTATATTTGATTAATTTTTGGATGAAAAATATTGAAAAACCATTTTTTTAAAAATACAGTAAACAAACGATAAGGTTTTATATATAGCCATTAAATTATGGACGTATATAAAAAGAAATGAAAGTGGACAATCTACTTCTTTCTTCTTTTATTTTCCTTTTTGAATGTAACCTTGAAAAAGTGTTGTTTTTTTTTTTAACTTGGTTTAATTTAAAACTGTGCTCTCCACACAAGTTATTTTCACTTCAGTGTACATACATGCGAGTCATTATTGTTTTATTATATACATACCACGGACAGTGTGATTGAAAAAGATGCCGTTTAAGTATATCAAATCTATATTATTTTATCATTTTGTTAGGTAATAATAACAACAACAACAACAACAACAACAACAACAACAACAAAAACTCATTGGAAGTAAACGTTTCCTTACATGCAATGCATCGTGACGGGACCTTTACTGTTCTGCTTGAGCCATTCATTGACTAATCGGTGGAGACGTAAGAGAGGTGTGATTGTGTTGGGAATTGTCTTGTAGTCCGTCCATGACTTGAACATAAACTGTTTGATAGCTCGCTCCTCCCCCTAGGGAAATACAAAGATAAAATGGTTAAAACATATCAACAACAAAAAAAAGACAAAGAGTATCAGTCACCTTTTATCCATTATCCCAAACACTAAAGTGATAAATTGAATTAAATTAATTTGATCTTTTGGTAGCAAGATTGAATTTTTTTCAAATCAAAATTTTCTCCTTTTTAGAATTTGTATTTAACAGCAGACCTTACTTGACGGTTTTCAAAAAGAGGGCAGAAACAGTCATGAGGCCCACTTTGCAAGAATGCTCTGTTGGTGAAAATAAATGTATAACCCAGGCGTTAGCCGCAGTGCAGCGCCACAAACTGAGCTAGGGTGAGGTGACTTGCTCAAGGCCACACAATGCAGCGGTGGGCGATCAAACACTGTACATTTCGGGTATAAAGAGCAACGACCGCACAGCTGAACAATGTTGCCCACGATTTGAGACAAAGTTGGTCACTTTTACTTTACCACATTATATTTACGTATATTATGTTTATGTATGTATCATTGTCGGCATTTTATACGTCGGTACAAAAATTTCCTTTTGGATGAATAAAGTACATTATTATTATCATTCAGTTTTTTTCAAAGAAAACCAAATTTGCTTCATAAGTCCATTAATTATTTTTTTTAATTTTTCATATTGAGGGTCTCCGGCTCTAACCATTTAAATGCTAGAGAGGTGATTTTGAGAAAAACTGGGGAAAAAAACAGTGCAGCTTTTACAATTAAAAAAAAAAGAAAAAGAAGCAGTCCTTCAGAGCCAATCAGCCCAGTTTCTATAACGAGAAACGGACAATAGCAATTGCTTGCTAGCCTTTTCGATAGGATACTAGTCTATAGCACAGTACTTACCACCAGATCTAACATACCCAGCTACCCAATCACTGATGGGTGGACAGAGGGGTCGGGAAAAATCTCGACTTCACCCAGGATCGATCTCAGTACCTTTGCACATGAAGCGGGTGCTCTACCAACTGAGCTATCAGAATCCCTGGCTTCTACAACAACACTTTACATATGTGTTTTGATCACATGACTATTCCCGCCAAATAACGGGATTATAGATAATCTCTGTTGAGAGTCAGAGTAGGGGAGAGGTTATTGGGCCTTACTATAATAAGCTTTAAAAATAATTTTTCCAGGCACAGTTAAGCCATTCCAATGACCCATGCACTCACCTTGTCTTTATGACTAAGTTTAAAGATTCGAATGGTGACGTCTGGATCAGCCTCAGATGATGACAGCAGCTCCACACTCAAGGGGCCGTGCTCCTCGCTGTATCCGTATTCCTCTGGCCAGTACAAGGCACAAGACTGCAAGAGCAATTTAATATATAAATAGATGGATCAAAAGAGAAAAAAAAAATTGAGCTTTTATACAGGGCAACATCTACAAAGCATGCTCAAAGCACTTTACAAGTGGTCCCTAGTCAACAGCAACACTTAACATGTAGGGCAAAGCATGACACATGTTAAGCGATGTTACAATTTTGTTTGAACAGAGACAACGCGTTTAACAGCCAGGTATTCATTTTACACCAGAGTATGGTCGGAAATGTGAGTAAAGAGCCTTTTCCAAGGATTCGACTATGTGCCACACAGGACTCGAGCCCAGGACCTTCCGATCCAAAGTCGAGTGTAATAACCACTAGACCACATAGCGTACAAGAAGATAAAATTATGGTTGTAGCTAAAAAAAACTCTTTTGGTTTTGTTTTTTGAACCAATAATAATATCTAGTCTTTCAAAAGCATAAGACTCTTGAAAGCACAGTTTGACCCAGTTTTTGAAGAGTTAAAAGGACTGTTTGTTTGTCTGTTTGTTGCTTTAGGTCTCTTCCAACACAATTGAGGTTATATGAGAGACCGCTGAAACAAAAAAACAAGCAATCCAACAAAAATAGTACAAATGTAAATCAAAATCATAACCTAAAGATATCATAAGCTAAATTATAAATAACCAAGAACAAACAGGCAGAAGATTTACAGAAAAAAAAATATCCCCTGTGAAAAATACAATCACAAACCAAAGAAGCAGGATAGGCTAGTAAAGAGAAGAAGACACGACATCACTATCGGATCGTACACCCATGCGAACATCATAGGTATATGATTCAAGGGTGATGCTCCCATCCAACCACCCGCAAGAGTTAAAAGGAAATTAACAATCATTTGCAATGTTTTGGATAATAATAAATAATACTAATTGAGCTTTCACATAGCGCAATATCCACTAAACCAGCTCAAAGCGCTTTACAGAATAGGACACTGGTCTATCAAAAAGTAGTTTGTGCTAGGTCTATAAGATGCAGTTATCCAATATCAACTAAGGTTAGAAAAAAAAATATAATCAAAGAAGAGAGAGAGAGAGGAAGAGAGAGAGAGAGAGAGAGAGAGAGAGAGAGAGA
>NC_088360.1:137890526-137905526 GCF_034508935.2 Berghia stephanieae | reverse complement strand
ATGTAAGAATAACAAAAATGGATAAACAAGTATCCAAAGAGACCTACTATGCAAATTTTACACTGATCAGTAAAAAATATTCAAGACAAAAAAAAAAAAAAAATAAAGCAAAGAAAAACATATTTACCAGTGTCTGGATCATGTTGACTCGATTTCCCCTCATCATCTGAGCACACTTGAGAACATCCACCTCATTTTCACGAGCTGCCTGCTCCATCAGGAAGTCCAAGGCTATGTACGTCCCCGTACGACCAATGCCAGCACTGAAATGGGAACGATAAAAGTTTCGAAAGGAAATATTTAATACCCTTTTCAACTCAAGCATCAGTAACACACTTTATAGTCACCTGGAACAACTACAAAAGACGTCTAACTTCTACGTCATGGCACAAGACCGAAGGGCTAGAGCTCAGGTGGTCGCTGGTTCGGATAAGTAAGTAAGTAAGTATATCCTTTTCAACACAAATGAGTCCATTCAAAGGGGGGACAACTCTGTGTTCAATTCTCTCTGCTTTGGGCAGAGTCTACAGATAGAATGCATTTCAGTAAAACATAAAAGTCGCAGCTTAAGTCTGTGTTATGATGAGTTGTAATTTCAAAATATCCAAAATGTATATCCTCTATTGAATGAGGTATTTAAAACAATTATTTGTTTATTGGATTGGACTTTAAGTGACCTTTTAAAAGATAAAACTATTTTTCGTAAAATTTATCAACCTTAGAGGCGCAATGCTCCAATGGGTTGAGCAAACAACTGATTCAACCAACATACATATTCTATGTTTTTTTTTGGTTGTTTTTCGTTTTTTTTTTTTGGGGGGGGGGATGTTTCTAACCTCTCTATCCACACAGTAGAAAAAAGATAAATTGATCTTACATCAGATTTGATGAACAGCACTCTGCGTCTTGAACAGAGGATAAAATGCAATAATTACCATCCATTCCACAATACAGAAGCTAGTAGAACCTTAGGGCTTATAACAGCAGCACTATTTTTCAATTAATAAACATCTGCGCAACCACTGACCAAATTCTTTAAGTAAAGTCTTATTAAAGAACATTTTAATCTATTTTTGTTTTTATTTTCAGGCTATATTATATGAAGAGTGGTTTTCCCAAACTCCCTAACTCCTCTGTTTTTTCCTATTTTGAAATATTGAGGATTATTTCCCCTACAATTTCTTATTCAGTCTATTATTTTATCATATTTAAACTTAAAATTCAAACAAATATAGGGAAATTCATGTTCCATTTGATGGTGACAATAAAGTTTACGTTTTAATTTATCTCATGGATGGAAAATCTCAAAAAGTAGAAAAAAATCGACTGAACGAGTTTTGGAAAGAAAACTAGCCTTCATATCTAACTATGAAGTTACAAAGAGCATAAATTGACATCTAATTTACCTGCAATGAGATAAAATTGGAGCAGTGTCATCTGGTTTGAAATTCTGTACTTTCCGTCTAAATGCCAGCAATGTGGTGGGGTAGGTAGGGGCGCCGTGATCGGACCACGATGTGAAATGGAATTGTTTCACTATTCGACTGTTCTCAAATTCCTGTCATGGAAGGAGGAAAACAAATCAGATTTCACTTTAAACACAATATTATGAGATTGTTGATATACGGGGTAAGGTGCTATATAAAAAGCATATATTATTATTATTATTATTATTATTATTATTATTATTATTATTATTATTATTATTATTATATTTTCGCCAAGTTAGCACATTATTGCATTGAATCTTGACAAAATATGTAGTCCAATAAAATAAAAATTAACAACGAGAATCCAAAATATTACAAAAATTGGAGTGCATCAAAAACACTCATTGATCGACGACTGTTAACACACTGCCAAATTCAATAAGAAAGAGGACAAAAAATACATTAATACAAAGAAGATGATGCAACCAATCTATTTCCTTACCTTGGCCACCTCAAAAGTCCTGATGATAAAATCTGTATACTTGGTGGTGTTTACAGACAAGACTGTCAAGTCACCATACTTGTTGCTGCCTTCGTCAGGCCAATATTGTTCACATTTTTTCTGAAAGATAAAAAGGAATTAAAATAATTTATCATCCCGTAATTTCTCATTTTGCTACATTGCACCCTTTAACCCTTTACAAGCTGTGTTCCAGTTTATTCTTATTTGACATAAAGAATGGTGATTTTAACTTCAATGGCTTGAAATCCGAAAACAGGAAAAAAAAAAACATCCAAAAAAAAAAATTAATAAATAAACAATCAGGTCTGCAACTCATTTTTCATTCTTGACTGTTTTTAACTATTTTCACTTTGGCATAGATTATGTGTTTACGAAAGGGGTCATTTTAATATCACAAGACTGATAAACTCATCCAGAAATTGGGAATTTATTGTCAAAATGAATCCTAAACTATTGGTTCTGTAATTGTAGTTGTGCTTTTATATAGCACAATATCCACTAAACGTGCTCAAAGCGCTTTGTGCGAGGGTAGAATGATGTATTTTGAGTACTATATTTGATTATATTAGATTATTATCTTCATTTGCAAGAATAAGAAGAAACTTGAAACTGTCATTTTTGTTATCCTTAATCGCTAAAGTATTCTGTGTATTGCTGGGATATGGATAAAGGGGGGGGTGGCTGTTTGTTTTGTTTTGTTTTGTTTTTTGTTGTTTGTTTTGGTTCAAATCAAGAGGACATCTTAAAGTGCCATTATTTTGTTTGACATTATAAAAAGGACACTGGATTCATCAGTGGGTTGTTTTTGCATGAGTGTTACTTTATATATATATATATATATATATATATATATAATATATATATATTATATATAATTTTTTTTTTTAATTTTTTTTTTATTTTAGGGGGGGGGGGGGGGGATGGTCACAGTTATAAGAATCATGTTACACAAAGTTGTTAACTAATTCCATATCAAAATGTAGTCATGGTGATATAATGGTTACTTATCCTAACTTCATTATCACTATGAAGCATATCATATTGCATACTTTGACATTTCTCTCAAAAACCCGAAAACCCCACTATTTTATGGTTTCATTTGAAAGATTCAATCAACCCTTAAAATCCTGATACATTGGTTACTTCAGACTGGTGTATCCAATTAAAAAAGAAATCCATAATAACAAAATTTTCTCCTTGACCTTATCAAAAGGTCAAGGTCAATCTACAAATCAAATACCTTGCACGACTCTGTGAGGTTGGTCAGCATGACTATTTTGGAGACCCTCTGCTGCCACACCATCCTCCAGAAATCTCGAATCATCACTTTGTTAGGACCTGGGCATTAAAAAGGAAAATTAGAAGTTGATGTTAAAGTAGTAGTTTGGTGTGCTGTTTTGGGGTTTTTTTTAACTGTTCTAATATAATAATATTAATAATAATAATAATAATAATAATATTAATAATAATAATAATAATAATAATAATAATAATAATAATAATAATAATAATAATAATAAAAATAAATCTTTATTGTCCTCATAAAAGTGGCAATTTGTCATTTGGTTACACATTTATAACAATACAATACAGACATAGACACACTCACACAGATGCACATTAGTAACATTGTAGTCATCGAAAAAAAAATTCAAATATTTAATTGAAAGAAAACTTTCATGATGAAAATGAAAAGAAAAAGACAATTGCTGTTAATCAACAATGAAGGTTAAAAGCAACAATGGCTGATCCAAAATAAAATTCAAGAATATATTCTGATATCAATTGTAATAATATAAAGATATATAATTTCAAGCATCATTTAAGAGGAATTTCTTGTGAAACAAACGGGATTTCTATTTACCTTGAGACGCAATGTATGATTTTTGTGTTGAATACCCCTGAAATATAAAAACACAAAAATTGTTACCATTAAAGACATTAAAGTATTATCAGAATATTATTTATAATTAATGTTTGAAACGCAGTAACTTTTTATCAATTAGATCACAGTATAACATAACATACTTTCACTCATATAATTTGTGCAAAGGATAATAATGTCCTGCACATAATAATAGTATGCTCGGTATAGATATTTGATAGATGTCAATTAATTGTTTGGGGTGTTTTTTTTTTTTTGGGGGGGGGGGGGGGTTGGGTCTTTTCTAGACAGTCAAACAGGAATCGCTTCAGAACAAATACTTTCCAACAGACTGTAAGCAATTAAGGTTACACATGTATCTGTGTGGAGGGTTATAATTGTCTTGGCTGGCAGGTCTGGTGAACATTTCATTTTAACCTAAATGTACACTAAAGCCAGCGTGACTCAGCGGTATGGTCTTTGCTTCATACCCGAAAAGTTCCGAGTTCGACTACCCACTACACGAAGGTGGCTTTGAGCAAGTCACCTCGTCATAGCTCATTTTGAAGCACTGCACGACGGTTGACATCTGAGTTCTCCTAGTCTTCCCTTGGAATAGACCCTAAAGAAAAATTTCCCCTTGGGAATGAATACAGGAACTTTTTAAAAAAATTTAATATATATTTTACAAAACAACAACATTAAAGGGAGAAGTAAAAACCTCCTAAAGAAAGAAATGCTACGTACGTCCATGAAGTTTGCATTGACATAGTCTGAGAAAGGCTCTCCTGGCAAAGGGTCCAGCACTACTCTAGAATGGTCATCTGTGAGTCAAATGGAAAGGCATAAAACGTGAGATCGTGGTGGCATGTCATAATATAGATTAACAAACACCTGAATAGGTGTGAATGAAACAGTGCCATTAAAGAGAATAAAAATACAAGAACATTTTTTTTTTGTTCTGTTTTCTTTAGTTTTTGTTTTTTGTTGGGTTTTTTTGGGTTTGGTTAGTTTGTTTTGTTTCTGTTTGTTGTGTTCTTCTTTCTGCTCTGTCTGGCACTATTTCATTCACATTTTTTCGGATTCTTATCATACATGATCAGTGCTTGCCCCCTGATTTATCACTTTGATTAACAAAGACTTCCATGACAGCTCAGTCCTATTTGAGTGCAATGTGTTTCATCAAATAAAAAAATTGTTTCCTTGATAATCTAAATCATTAAGACATAGAAGCTTCATGTTTTGCTCGGCTATGATATATTACACTAATATAAAAACCAAACTGATTTAGACGTATTGTTTCAATATGAAAGGGAAAAGAGCAATTCCACAAATTGTCATTAATTGTTCATGATGAAAAAAATAAACCCAAAAATCTACAAGTAACAATTTATATAAGAAGAATATTTAAAATATTCTAAACAAAATCAAGATCTAAAACTGCTTCTAAAAACTTACATGCTACTATATTTCCATATCTGTTTTTGACTTTGTTCTCCAGTTTGCGGGCCACGACACAAGATGCAAGTAAACCAATAGGCAGCTCCTGAAAGGACCAAAATAAAATTTCTAAATGACAAGCAGTGATACATAGGTACTATTCAAGGTTTAATGTATATCTATTCCAGTTCTTAAAACCGCCTTGTCCAATTTGAGCAGATAGAAAAATGAAAGTAATTGTCATCTGAATCTTTATCACATAAAAATGATGTCCTTTCACTTCAATCTTCCCAACATTGTTAGTTAAATAAAATAAAATATTTTAACATACAACAAATACAATATTATACTCAAACATTTTCACCGTGACGCTCTTGAAAATGAGTTCTTTTTTTTCTTCAGAAGACTTCACATCGAAATTTATTTCCATTTTATAAAGTACAAATTGTCTTTCAAGATGATTTTTATGTACTAAAGCTTTTAACTACAACAGTTACTGCAAATCAGTTAAAAGGGGAAATGTCTGTCAAGCGCCTTATGCAAGACCATAACACCTCAGGGCTTTAGTTCACTTTCACTGTCATCCATCGGCTCACTGACTATGCTCAATGTCACCTTATTTTATTTGTGAAATAGTCCAGATTTCTGTTAGTTATCAACACAAATATCATGAGAATGAGTACCACAGTAAACCATTATTATCCTGAGAGATCACAATCCTACCTCAAATTCCCTTTTAAAACCTTCCAAACTGTGCTCTTTATTCTTCATGATGTAGTCGTACAGATCTGGCACTGGGACGGGGCTCGACTGTTTCTTGTTGCTGATATTTACATAGATGGGTTCCTGGCCTTCGTTTTTCATGTTGTCATCTTCTTCTCGAACGAACGATGGGGGTTCACTCCCTGCAATGACAGATTTTTTATTTTAAACGTCTAATTATGTCAAAAATCTACATTGTGAAATAAAATGAAAAAGATGAATCATCTTGACTGATTGCTTTGTTTAGAAATGGGGTATATGGTACTATATAAAAACATATTTATTCCACCCCTCTCATTGGAAAAGCCTAACATTTCTTGGTAAATACTCAAATCGTTCAATAATGCTTTGAATGCGCTGAAAAAAAAAATGTATTCAACAATTGCAGAATATTTTCGCACATTTTATTGGTGTGAAATACAGTGTAAAAGACAGCTAATTGGTAATTATAAAAAATCTTTTGGTGCGCATGCTGGATTTTCCCTCTATGAGCAAAACAGGAGTTTTAAATTTAAGTAGATAACAAGTATCATATAAATAACCGCTGCCACCATGTATGTTGATGCATTGTATATATATTCGGACAGATGCAGATGTGCACTTCTAAACATTCAGTTTATTCATCTTTAACTTTGACATTGAGAGTCTTCTACATCCAAGTAACTTAGTAATAACACAATAAACGGAAGAGCACCAAAATAACATTTATATAATAAGATGTGCAACTTCTCATTTAAGTATTACTGGTTAATAACATGATACTGTTACACTGGACATTTATTAAATAGCAGTCTAATCTTAAGAAAACAACACTGACAAGCAGAATTTCATAGGGATGAAAACCTATGTATCTAGAATAAGAAAAAAAAAAAAACAAAGAAATTTTAAGAGCAACTCTCTAATTGCTTGCTACTCTCCTGAACATGCAATGAAAGATATTTCAAAGACTGAAGATTTTTTTTGTTTTAAAGCCTCATACCAATTCTTGAGTCTCCAAGTAATTGACAACTTTCTTCTTTAGGCATGTGATCATGGACTTCATGCATATAACGATTGGGGACATCCATATTCTTTTGACGATTGCGTCTGTAGATAAGGATAAAATAGGTTAAATTGTCAGAGAGAATTAATGACAGCCTACGTGAATGAAAAATTCTCCAAAAAAAACAATGAAAAAAAATATAATAAATAACAATAGGTAATGAAATGTACGCTTCAATTTATTAAATGAAGAGACAGATATTTCATTCTCTTTCAAAGTCCTTCAAAGGACAATTGGGCCCATGGATCTAGAGTTTATTCCAGTTCTATAACGTGAAATGGACAATAGCAATTGCTTGTTATTCTTTGGATAGGATGCTAGTCTAACAGACTCAGCTATCCATTCATTGCTGGGTGGACAAGGTCAGAAAAAAATCTTGACTGCACCCGGGATCGATCTTGGTCGCTTTGCGTGTGAAGCGGGTGCCCTACCAAATGAGCTCTTGTGACCCCAACTAATGGACATTGCGGTCATTTTAAAAAAAAAAAAAATTTTAATTATAAAAAATGGAAACGTTTTTTGAAGTCTATAAATAAACTAATGTTTGGGGAGGGGAGAGGGCTAAACTTACCGATAGATGACACAGAGAATGATAATCAGAAGAACCAAAAGAGCTCCCACTCCCAGACCAGCACCAATGGCGATAGTGGTTGTGTCACTTTTGGCCAATACCTCCGCTGAAATTGGAGATGAAATAGAAAAGAAAACGAAAAGTCTCTTTAAAAGAAAAACACTAAATTCAAACAGCACTTTAGAGTATATGGTTTAATTAATGACATTCAAAATTTATAATAGGAAAACTACCTAATAATAATAATAATAATAATAATAATATGATAATAATAATAATAATAAATAATAATAATAATAATAATAATAATAATAATAATAATAATAATAATAATAATAATAATAATAATAATAATAATACTTTTTTGCATCCCAAAAAGGAAATTTTTTGTGCAGACGTGTTATAATTTACACAATAAGATAAAAATACAATGGAAATAGGATGTGTATATAAAAAAGGAACAGCTCCATAACCAAAGCTGCGCTTTATAATATGAATAATTTCAACACTGTAAAATAGTTAAAACTGTCACTATAAATTGAAAATTGAAAAGATTGCAAAACAAATAAATTAATAAATTAATATTTACATTTTTTGAAAGTAAAAATGCGAAATAATTATATAAAATGATTATTGCTTGTTGGACGGCAGAAAAGATTTTCGGTGTCTCTCTGTTTTCGTTGAAATAGAGAAAGGGCGACCACTTCTTCACTTCTTTCTGACATAATAACTGATGGTCTAAGTGGATGATACTGGTCATTTAATATTTTAGTTATTTTATTTATACAAAATTTCTCGTATAAAAGATCTACATCGTCAACATCATTTATATAGCGTTTAATGGATTTTTTAATATTTGAATTTATTTTGTTCCTTTCCACTGCTAAGCAATTGCCTCCCCAAGCTGTTATACAAAATGACAAAACACTTTCGATTACTGCTCTATAAAATAATGTGCAGAGGGTTTTATCTATTCTAAACTGAGAGAGTTTTGATAAAAAAATATGTACGTCTGCACATCTTATGCCTAATTATTTTCAAGTGTTCATCCCAGTTGAGCCTGTCATCAATTGTTACACCAAGGTATTTGTAGTGAGGAACTCGCTGGACGAATTGGTCCTTTAATTTTAACGGTTCTATCGGTTCCTTCACTCTCTTAAAGTCAATCACTAGCTCTTTTGTCTTGCTTATGTTAAGCTCTAGGTGGTGGGCATCACACCAAGACACAAATCTATCAATTTCTTGCCTATAAGCCACTTCGTTGCCATTTGTTATGAGGCCTTGAAGAGCGGTGTCATCTGCAAACTTTATTAAAGGAACACTCAGGTTTTGACTTCTACAGTCATTCGTGTATATTGTGAATAATACAGGGGACAATACACAACCTTGAGGAGCACCAGTATTTGTAGTTATACAGGAAGATAATAATAATAATAATAACAATAATAATAATAATAATAATAATAATAATAATAATAATAATAATAATAATAATAATAATAATAATAATAATAACAATAATAATAATAATGATAATAATAATAATAATAATTATAAAAAGAAGAAGAACAAGAAGAAGAAGAAGGAAGAGGAGAAAGAGGAGGATGAGAAGGAGGAGGAGGAGGAGGAGGAGGAGGAGGAGAAGGAGGAGGAGCAGGAGCAGGAGGAGGAGGAGGAGGAGGAGAAGAAGAAGATCAAGAACAAGAACAAGAATGATAACAAATAAAATAACTTGAATGAACATAGTGATAGTAGTATTTCAGTGGATCAAACCTGAAAACGTAACCCCCCCCCCCCCCTTCCTGGTTGCAATACCCTGACAAACCAATCAGTCAACCTCACCTCACCAGAGGTATAAATGATGATACTGATCAAAGAAAGTAAGAATAAACGACTCACTCAAGGTGCATCCAAAGCCTTTGTGACCGATTCCACAACCATCCGGGCATCGACCAGTGAAGGGGTCACATGAACTGTTGTCCTTACACACACCACAACGTTGAGCGCAATTCTTGCCGAAGAAATGGCTAGGACACACTGAAATGTACAAAGCAATTAACAATCAACACTTAATAAAATAAATAAATAAAATTCCCTTTATTCATTCCCTAGGGGAAATTTTTATCTGGGTCTATTACAAAGGAAGACTGGAATAACCAAGACGTCAGCTGCAGTCCAGCGACGCAAAGTGAGCTGGGGCAAGGTGACTTGCCCAAGGCCACACAGCGCAGGGATGGGTGATCAAACTCTGTACCTTTCGGGTACGAAGCAAAGACCATACTGCTGAGCCACGCTGCCCCGAATCCAATCTTCAAATCTGTTATCAAACTGATATGAATATATAATTCTTACGACTCCAGGACGAACCAATGGCTGGTATACCAATTGGTATGGCATCCTTTTCACACTTAAAGTGATATGGCATGACACTGTCAGAATCTTTTCTGGCCCCTCTACCTATCCAGGGGGTCCCGATAGCTTAGTTGGTAGAGCATTCGCTTCACACGCAAAGGAACTGAGATTGATCCTGGGTGCAGTCGAGATTTTCTTTTGACCCCTCCCCTGTCCATCCAGCAGTGATTGGGTAGCTGTGTCTGATAGATCTGGTGAAAAATACTCTGCAATAGACTAGCATCCTATCCAAAGGGTATCAAGCAATTGCTATTGTCCGTTTCACGCTATAGAAATCGGGGATAAATTCCAGCTCCATAGGCCTAATGGCTCTGAAGGACTACTTTTCTATCTATTCAGCATTGATTAGTTTGCAGATAAATATGGCTCTCCTCTGTCATTTCCTCCCCTGCGATCTTCATATGTATACAGTCTTCCATTTTCCATTTATGACTGGCCCTTCAACTTACACGAGTCACATTTGGCCCCTGCATATCCATCCTGACACCCATCTGTACACTTTCCCGTCACAGGGTCACACTGGGTGCCACGCTTGCAGGAGCCGCACTTGTGGAGACAGTCTGGTCCATAGCTTTGAATCGACTCACAAGCTGTTTGGTGTTGGAAAAGGAGAAGGAAAAAAAATGAAAACATCATTAGAAATTCAGATAACAACATCATATAAAACGATAACTTTGTTTTGTTTTTGTTTTTAAGGGTTTTAAGGCGCTTGCAACACATTTAGGACATGTCAGCACCAGTAAAAAGGATGAAAATTGGATAGTACAAACATTCTAGATGTACAATTAAAAGGATTTGAGAAAACGGTAAGACAAAGGGGAAAAGGTACACAAAGGGAACAGATATTCCAAGAGCATATTATCAGTGTACTTAGTTTGAGATTACCTAAATGTTTCACCCAGACAACAGCACTAGATCCCCACAATTTTATTTTACCTATATCACAAAGCTTGAACGTCCTGTTCGAAGACCCGTAGCCGTCCATACATCCAGTGGCGCAGCTCCCTGTTCTGCGCTCACAAACTTCCCCAAAGCGACATTTTCCACATTTCGTCTGGCAGTTACGTCCAAAATAGCCGTTACATTCTGAATGAAATTGTATTTAAAGACCAAAAAACTAATCTTAAAATATCTATATACAATCGTGTACTTGAGGCTGTACCAAAATGTCATTTTTGTGACGTTCGCTACCAATATTACTCCACTACTAAGTTATCTGGAAAAACTAAGGAATAGATTTGCTTTCATCAGTTTTTCTGAGTGAAATAATGAAGCTGAGTCTGTTAGATTTGGTTTAAGTACTTTGTGACAGACTAACGTCCAATCCAAAGGATAGCAAACAATTGCTATTGTCCGTTTAATGTTATAGAAACCGGGATAAATTCCGGCTCCATGGACAGAATGGCTCTGAAGGACTATTTTTTTAAACCTTTTTATATAATGCAATATCCACCAATTGTGCTCTTGGCATTTTACAAGCCAACAGCAACATTTAACATGTAGGATGAGATATGAAATGAAATTCTTAAGATGCTATTTATTACAATTTTGATTTTTGACTGAGCACTGTACTCAAGTACAGACAAATACTCATTTTACACCTAAGTGCGGTGAGAGAATACCAGTAAAGAGCCTTTTATGAGGACTCAACTTAACACTGCTAGATTGGGAATGCGAACCTGAAACTAGGTCCAACGATGAGAGACCATACTAAAAATTTTTAATAAAACCCTTTCGCAACAACACCATAAGATCCCGTCATCGTCTAGGCATTCCATGAAGGAATATAGATAATCCATCAAACAGGATGTCTCAGGTCAACAGGAATCACCCATGTTGTCCAAGTGAGAAAATTGGGGGTTAATTAATAATCTTGCCCAAGACAAAAAAATGAAAGTGCCTGAAGCAGGGATTGAACCCGGGACCTTCCGGATCACTGTGCAATGCCTCAACCACTGGACCACTTCACACCCCCCCCCCCACACACACACACACACACACACCCATACAACAAGACCAAAAGGCTGAATTAAATTCCTAGCCGATACATTTAATACAGCTTGCCAGCCCGCTTGTGGCATCAAGACCAAATGAACAGGTGGTTGGTGTCAATTTTACCTTCATTACAGAAATCTCCCGAGAATCCAGCAGGACAACCTTCTAGACACTTCCCACTTTCGTGATCGCAGGCTTGATTCACACAACTAGTGCATTCCTGTTTGCAGCTTGATCCGTATTTACCATGTCCACAGCCTATATATATCCAATTCAAGACAAAATGAAAAGGTTGTCAGCACAAAACAATATGATACCGTTTCAAAGTCAACACAACTTTATAATAATATTTTGTGACATCTGATTATCACGCGTTAAATTTCACATAAGTTAGATTTTTTTTTTTAATAAAAAGAAGTATTATTTAAAGAATTTTGAACATGTCTTTCATTCAGAAATAACAAAATCAGCATCGATTTCGAGGTAAAACAAAAAATTTCTTACTCTCTTAACTTACAGTTACATTTTGGAATTCAAACCTTGTTCCCAACACGCACTCATACGCTTGTGCAGTAATTGGGAACATGTCTCAAATTAAAAAAGAATCATATACCATTCTATAGCAAAATTGGGTTTTTCCCAAAATATTTTGTAAAACTTGTTTTACATGCGCAATATCCACTTAATAAGTTCAATGCACTTTACATGGAGCCCGTTGCCAACAGCAAGACACAACATGAAGGACAAGACAACAATGCCTGTTAGACGATAGTACAATTTTTCCGACAAAGACAGAGCTGAAATCGGCCAGGTACTCATTTTATGTTAGTAAGAGCCTTTTCCAAGGACTCAAGTCTGCACTGCTCAGAGCATGACTCGAACCTAGGACCTTCCAATCCAAAGGCAAGTGTCATTACCAGTAGACCACCCACACAGCCACATGAAAGTTGAATCATAAACAATTTGTCTTACTCCTTTCACAAGAGCTGCCAACCCATCCATCTGCACATCCAGACTTGGGACACAGTCCTGACGATGTGCAAATCTCCAAGTCATCCTTACAATGGCACTGATGAGTACAACTAGAACCGTAGAGATTTGGAGGGCACTCTGAAAACATGAGATAGGGGATAATTTAATATATAAATAAGATCAAGAAGAAGAAGAAGAAGAAGAAGAAGCAGAAGAAGAAGAAGAAGAAGAAGAAGAAGAAGAAGAAGAAGAAGAAGAAGAAGAAGAAGAAGAAGAAGAAGAAGAAGAAGAAGAAGAAGAGAAGAAGAAGAAAAGAAGAAAATAATAATAATAATAATAATAATAATAATAATAATATAATAATAATAATAATAATAATAATAATAATAATAATAAATAATAATAATAATAATAATAATAATAATAATAATAAATAAATAATAATAATAATAATAAAATAATAATAATATAATAAAATAATAATAATAATAATAATAATAATAATAATAATATAATAATAATAATAATAATAATAATAATAATAATAATAATAATAATAATAAATAATAATAATAATAAAATAATAATAATAATAATAATAATAATAATATAATAACAATAATAATTAATAATAATAATAATAATAATAATAATAATAATAATAATAATAATAATAATAATAATAATAATAATAATAATAATAATAATAATAATAATAATAATAATAATAATAATAATAATAATATAATAATAATAATAATAATAATAATAATAATATAATAATAACAATAACAATAATAATAATACTTGAGGCTGTTATAATAAATTCTTCTCTAACTAAAAAAAACCTTCAATTTTACACTTCACCGCTCATAATAGATTTGTAAAAGACTGGAACGAAAAAGGAAACATCAACCCGACTTACTGCACTCCTTCATATTACAAAAACCGATCGTGCCATTCTCATCCGTGAAGCACCACATCCGAATCAGACGACCCCCAGTGTCTTTGATCAATGGATTTCTGCAATACTGTCCTGGATCGTCCCCCTCCTCAAACTCCAGCTTGTCGAGTTTTTTCGCGTCTACGTCTTTCCACCAAACACATTCCTTTCCCGCTATGGTCTCGCTGAAATGGCCAGTGTAGGTGATACCGGTGGAGTCGTACTTGCAGGCATCCTCTGTGAATAAATAATACACATATATAAGAAATGTTATGGTCAAGCATTATTGATGTTGTGCGTTTAGCCAAGATACTCACAACATCCACCAGTCAGATGTATTATAACATACCAACACACAAAACTATGTGTAACCTTAAATGTTTATAGTCTGATTTATACAATTTAGTGATAACTAGTCATTATAATAGAAAGTTCGAAGATGATGTCACTCAGGTCTTTGTTTTTGTTTTCTGCCATCCTGACTATAAACGTTCATGGATACACACAGTTTTGTGTGTTGGTCCATTATACTTCCGGACGGCAATGTTGTGAGCCAAGCGCATACTATCTATAGCTGGCTAAAAACAATACTAAAGAGCTGGGCGACTTCCATTTCGTCCCCAAAAGCCCAGTTGGTAGAGTACTCGGTTCACATGCATGTGGGCCGGGTTGATCCTCGGCAAAGTCTAGATTTTTATTTTCCTTCCTGACTCTTCTGTCCACCCAGCATGATTGATTGGGTAACTGGGTCTGTCAGATCTGGCTGAAAGCTCTTGGTAACAGACTAAGGTCTTATCTAAATGGTAGCAAGCAATTGTTATTGTCCGTTTAATGCTATTGAAACAATAAAGTCCAGTTCCATTGGCGCTGTTTAGGACATTTCCACAGTTTCAATAAAAACATTCGTTTTTTTTCATTACTGCCCCGAAGTTTTTTAATTTAAATTTAAATGTGTGGCTGGCTGAGAAAACCTGGAAAGATGCGCAAATTTCATAAATTGAGGTGGAAACCGTTCGGACACAAGCTCGATGGATGATTACTTCAAG
>NC_088360.1:137880526-137883026 GCF_034508935.2 Berghia stephanieae | reverse complement strand
GAGCAGTCATGGAAACCTTCAACTTGTCATAGATGGAAGTGTAATATTTTTTTTATTTTTTTTTTCGGCGGCGGCGGTATGGGAGAGGGGGAGGGGGGGGGGGGGGGTGGCAGGAAGAGGGGGCTCAAATTTTAATAAAGTCACCATCGACATTTTTATATCACCAAACACCTGCAGAAAATAAGAATAAATTACATTTATTATTATTATATATTATTATTTTATTATTATTATTATTATTATTATTATTATTATTATTATTATTATTATTATTATTATTATCTTATATTATATTATTATTATTATTATTATTATTATTATTATTATTATTATTATCATCATTATTATTATTATTTAAAGCAAGGAAATCTGTAGTAGAGATAATATAAGTTACTTGTGACTCACTAGCCACCAGTACTTCACCATTCATTTGCCATTTCCGCTTACAAGTGGAATTCATGAAATCTGACAAACCCATGCAATATGGCACCACGTACACCACGTCATTCTGTCATTTATGTCGGCGTGGACTTTATTACATATAGATAGTATGCGCTTGGCTAAGAAGCTCATAACATTGCCATCCGGAAGTATAACTATCTATAGATAGTATGCAGATGACGTCACTCAGGCCTTTGTTATTGTTTTTGCCATCCGCGTTTGTGAGTTGTTCTCACTAAACTGTATTAACCAGACTATAAAAGTTCATGGTTACACAGAGTTTGTGTGTTGGTCCGTTATACTTCCGGATGGCAATGTTGTGAACTCCTTGGCCAAGCGCATTCTATCTATAGTCTGGTTAATACAGTTTAGTGAGGAGTACTCATAAACGCGGATGGCAAAAAAACAATAACAAAGACATGAGTGACGTCATCTTCGAACTATCTATCACAAATATTGAGATCAAAGTCATAATGGCAGGTGTGCGGCTATGTGGTCTTGTGGTATGACACTCGCTTTCGGATTGGAAGGCCCTGGGTTCGAGTCCCGCTCGGCGCATAGTTGAATCCTTGGAAAAAGGCTCTTTGCGCACATTCCCTCACCGTACTCATGTGTAAAATGAATACTTAGTCGTTAACAGCGTTGTATCTGTCCGAAAAAAACAATTGTAATATCGCCTAACAGGCGTCATGTCTCGTTCTACGTGTTAAGTGTTGCCATTGGCTAAGGACCCTTTGTAAAGAGCTTTGAGCACGTTTAATGGGTAAGTCTTTTGACATCTAAATCGTGAAATCCATTGACATCAATAAAGAGGGGCAATGAGGGAACGATCTATTGATGCTATGCGTTTAGGTAAAATATTCACAACATCTGCCAGCCGGATAAAAACTTTGCCAAAACACAAAATTATGTGTGTAATATTACACGTTATATTATATCTATATTGATACAATTTAGTGAGAGCTACTCGTAAAAATGACTGGCTAATAAAAAGAATAACAAACAGCTGAGTGGCGTCAATTTTGGTTCTATGAAAGAAATATCCAATCTTTGGTCAACAAAAATCATGTGATCGGCGAGGTACTCGTTTTACACCTTAGTAAGGTGAGAGAGTGTGAGTAAAGAGCCTTCTCTAAGGACTCAACTATACGCCGAGCGAGGCTCGAACCCAGGACCTTCCAATCCGAAAGCGAGTGTCACACCACGAGACCACAAAGCCGCACAACAAAAGGTGTTATATAAGAGACAACGCTGTTAGCGGCTAGGTACTCATTTTACACTTTAGTAAGGTGAGAGAATGTGAGTAAAGAACCTTCTCTAAGGACTCAACTATACGCCGAGCGAGGCTCGAACCCAGGACCTTCCAATCCGAAAGCGAGTGTCACACCACGAGACCACAAAGCCGCACAACAAAAGGTGTTATATAAGAGACAACGCTGTTAGTGGCTAGGTACTCATTTTACACTTTAGTAAGGTGAGAGGATGTGAGTAAAGAGCCTTCTCTAAGGACTCAACTATACGTCGAGCAAGGCTCGAACCCAGGACCTTCCAATCCGAAAGCGAGTGTCACACCACGAGACCACAAAGCCGCACAACAAAAGGTGTTATATAAGAGACAACGCTGTTAGCGGCTAGGTACTCATTTTACACTTTAGTAAGGTGAGAGGGTGTGAGTAAAGAGCCTTCTCTAAGGACTCTAAATACACACCGAGCAAGGCACGAACCCAGGACCTTCCAATCCGAAAGGGAGTGTCATACCACGAGACCACATAGCCGCACAACAAAAGGTTTTATGTCCACGCCCACCCCTACCCCCCCCCCCCTCCCCACCCCCAAATAATACCGTTTTGAGATGAACGAGTGAATGAATGAATGACTGAACGAGGAGCGGACAAGCCGTTTATCATTACATATTATATTCCATTATCAATTCCACCGGGGGCATTTTTATAACCCACTTTAGCATAAAATTACACTGGGTGGAAATATTCTCTAAGTTGTTACTTGAACAGATAAAAAGATAAAACAAACCAAAACGAAACGAAACAAAAAATGCAAA
>NC_088360.1:137853026-137870526 GCF_034508935.2 Berghia stephanieae | reverse complement strand
TATGGCAGTTAACTGGTATAAAAAACCATTCCTTGTGTTTGGAGACGCCATTGACATAGACAGCATGATTCAATTTCACAAAATTCAATGACGAAATTGATCTTTGCGACGATACGGAGACAAGAATCGGGTCCATCACGAATATCGATATTATCAGACATCCGGGGTATCGATCTAAAATCAGTTCAAAGCAAACTCAAACAGGCAAGACAACATCCCTTTAAATGCAATTGAATCGGCAATATCGGAACAGGCACAACAAGCAACATGTTCAAAAGAAGCATAAACACACACACAAACACACATACAGAGAGAGAGAGAGAGAGAGAGAGAGAGAGAGAGAGTTATAAATCCATAAACGATTATATTTCACTGCCCCCCCCCCCCCCTCTTCCCCTCTCCATCCGAAATAAATTTATCTGGAGAACAATCTCCATTAACACACACCAAGGTGGGATAGATATCTTTGCATCTTTTATCCGAATAAAAAGTACGGTTACATATGTATAATATGTACATATAATAATATGTCCAAATACAACACATACTCGTTGTACCTACAAAACATACCATACCACTGTGGGTATATAGTACAGTGTAACTATCATTATCATATCCTTTATCAGATTTAGAAAAATGCCCTTTCGCTGAACTCGCCCGTCCCCAAGAGAGGCACGGACCCACTTGTTATGTATATCAATTATTCTGCCGGTTGTTGGGTCTTTCTTCCACTACTAATAGTAGTTATATACAGCAGACTCTACTGTACGCCGACAAAACACGTCTTTTCGTAATGACATAATGTTGTATCAATAGAAAAAGTAAGATAACCACCCTCCCCCAGCCCCAAAATCATAAACCCGAGACTGGGATTCCAAAGATGTCTTCTTTTTCAAGAAACTTCAAATATGGTACCATACGATAAGTTGGAGGCCATCTTAATCTGTCGATATTATAAGAAGAAAAAGTTTTCTGGACAAAATGTGAAAAAATGGACTTTTGCCAGTGAATGGCGGTTACTGTAAAAATAATAATAATAATAATAATAATAAAAGCAACAACAACAAAAAAACTGAAAACAGTCGGCAGAAGAGGACCTGGCGTTTAATGACGCGTGAGATGGGAGGACAGTGGAAATAATCTTTCCTCCATATTCAAGGGGAGGGAGAGGAGTTTCCCCGCTCCATCATCTTAATAATATTTTATCAAATTCCTGCAAACAAAGCAATGATTTTGGAGACTCGTTTAGAGGATGGACAGCAGCCAATAAATAAAGACTGTGACAGAGGCTGTCCATTCTACATTTAAAATATCCCATAGGTCGATCAAAACAAAGATGGATATGCAAGAAATGATAACTTTGGCCATCGATCGCTAACATTGCAAGATTCATAAAAGTAGCCGGGATCTGTCAGGAGAGAGAGAGAGAGAGAGAGAGAGAGAGAGAGAGAGAGAGAGAGAGAGAGAGAGGGGGGGGGGGGCTCGGCTCATATTCATACATCATAGTAATTCAATACGCATGAAAATGTATTCATTGCATCTCCACAGCTTCAGCATGCTCGATTCGCTTCTGTGAGCTTCTTAGCCAAGCGCATACTATCTATAAACGTTTAAGGTAAAACATTATTTTGTGTGTTGGAGTTGGAACGTTGTGTTATGAGTTTGTTGTTTGTTTTTGTTTTTAATTATTTTGGCTAAGCGCATGCCATCAATAGAGGCTAGTGCGTCAATAAATGATTCTAAAAATTATACAGTAATAGTGAACTCGTGACCCAAAATATAATGTCACACACACAAAGGAAGTAGTTGACACGCGTGAAATGACACGATTTCGTATCGAACAATGAAGTGTCTGGGCGGTGAACAGCTGGGAGTCAAGATTATGGTTAAGGTTTATGGTTTACGGTTGAACAAAAGGGTGATAGGGAGGAGTGCGTTGCTTCTACAGAAAAGGTGACAAGGTGTGATGACAAGTTGATTTGGTGCGGCTATAATGTGGTCTAGTGGTATGACACTCGTCTTCGAATCGGAAGGCCCTGAGTTCGAGTCCCGCTCCGAGCGCCGCATCGTTGAGTTCTTGAGAAGAAAGGCTCTTTACTCACATCATATCGCCGCACTCAGGCGTAAAATGGGTAACCTGACCGTGAACACCGTTGATTCTGTCGGGGAAAAAATGTACTATCGCCTAACTGGCGTCATGTCTCGCCCTACATGTTAAGTGGTTGCTTTTGGCTGGAGACCCCTTGTAGAGCGCTTTGAGCACGTTTAGTGTACATTGTGCTATATAAATGCTCGGTTTTTAAAAATCTATTTCTTGGATGTATTATCAAGATGGTAGCATTCAAAAAAAAAAAAACACTGAAGGATTTTGAATTGAAAGACAGACAGATAGAAGAGATAACCGAGTGGATAAGGCCTCGTCCTTGTACCCGGGAGAACCGGTTTGAGCCCCGCTGTTGTCATCGCATACTTTCATTGAGCAAGAATTCTCCTAGCCCCTACTGCTCACTTTGCAGCGTTCTAATGCGGCTAACGCCCGGCTTATCTTGGTCTTTTCTCGAAATATAGAACCTTTTAAAAAGTTATAATAATCAAGGGTATTTGGTGTCATTATCATCACCATCATTGTGCAGACTGGGTGGATAGAGGCAGACAATTAGGTAATTAGACGTACGGGTGTATAGATAATTAATATATATATATTAACAATGGTTGATGGATGGATGGATGGATAGATAGATAGATAGATAGATAGATAGATAGATAGATAGATAGATAGATAGATAGATAGATAGATAGATAGATAGATAGATGTGCTTCTATGAGGGCTAGTGGCATGACACTCGCTTTCGGATGGAAAGGTCCTGGGTTCGAGCCTCGCTTGGCGCATAGTTGAGTCCTTGGAAAAGACTCTTTACTCACAGTCTCTAACCATACTTAGGTGTAAAATGAGTACCTGGCCGTTAACACACAGCGTATCTCTGTCCAAAAAAAATTGTAATATCACCTAACAAGCGTCATGTCCCGTCCTACATGCTAAGTGTTGCTGTTGTCCAGGGACCCCTTGTAAAGCGCTTTGAGCAAGTTTAGTGGATATTGTACTATTTATAAAAATGGCTCCAAAAATAAAATTGATAGATAGATAGATAGATAGATAGATAGATAGATAGATAGATAGATAGATAGATAGATAGATAGATAGATAGATAGATAGATAGATAGATAGATAGATAGATAGATAGATAGATAGATAGATAGATAGATAGATAGATAGATAGATAGATAGATAGACAAACAAAGAGGATAGATGTATAAAAGAAGACAGAGAATAGCAGACATAATTTCTCTATTCTGACTGACAGACGGCTGGAAACCGACAAAGCCTTGGATAAGCCAACATAATAATAGGACCTGGAAAAGAAACCACATAAATGCAAATGTAGGCCAGATAAACAGACTCAACAAATTGACAGGCCCACGACAAACAATACTCTCATCATAAATCTTATGGTGGGAGGGAAACAAAATAATCGTGGTATACGAAGACTAATATTGCCGTATAAAAAAGTTGTTTTTTTTTTTTTTTGGTGTTTGTTTTGGTTTTGTGTTTGTTTCGTTTTTGTTTTTTTGTTTTTTGTTTGTTTTTTTTGTTTTGTTTTTTTTTTTTGGGGGGGGGGGGGAGGAGAGAGAGAGATGGATTTTTTTCCTTTGTTTTTTAATTTATTATTTGGCAATCCTTTTCTTAATCCGGGTATAAAATGAAGAATGAAGTAACCATTTTCCAAAAGTTGATTGATCTTGTTTGTTTGTTGATGTTATCTTTGTTTTATGTGGGGCTTTTTTGTTTTGTTTTGTTCTTTTGTTTCATTTTATTTGTTTGCTTTGTTTTTTTTTTATTGTTTTGCTTTTTCATTTTTGTTTTTGTAAGCCATTGTCCGGCAGTACGGGATAAGATAAAAGGGGAAATAAAGGGTCGCGATTTTTGCCTTTGCCTTTGCCATTCCAATCTCTAGATTGCTTTATGGGTCGGGATTGAAGATCAAAGATGTGACAACCTGACAGCCCCAATAACAACAAGGGGAAGCTAAGTGTCCTATCAATGATTGACCGGTTCATCCATCCATGGACACACGGGACAGTTGAGTTGGACCGTGAAGACAGTGGTCAAACCAACACCACCATTACGCTCCTCAGCCGTAAGATTGTGTCCTCAGGAATTCGGACATGGAGCGGTCAACAATTATTCATGAGTAGGTCTTTTTGTATGTTAGATAATCTCGCCTGAGAGGGATTCGACTGACCACTGGATAGATCTTTCTTTTTTTCTTTTTTTTTTTTCTTAATCACTTTCCGGTTGCCTGCTAATAATCTGATTCCCTTTTGCTTTATCAATCCCGATGAGGAAATAGTTTTATGGTGTTTCCCATAAAAGAATAAACAAAAGGTCAATAAATAATAATAATAATAATAATAATAATAATAATAATAATAATAATAATATAATAATAATAATAATAATAATGATAATAATAATAATGATAATAATAATAATAATAATAATAATAATAATAATAATAATAATAATAATAATATAATAATAATAATAATAATAAATAATAATAATAATAAATAATAATAATAATAATAATAATATAATAATGACAAAAATAAGAAGAAGAAGAAGAAGAAGAAGAAGAAGAAGAAGAAGAAGAAGAAGAAGAAGAAGAAGAAGAAGAAGAAGAAGAAGAAGAAGAAGAAGAAGAAGAAGAAGAAGAAGAAATAATAATCCAGACAAAAGCCACAGTGCAATGTCACACACAAAAAAGAGCCGATCAGAGTAAATTTCTTGCCCGAATGGGGGAAATATACGCGAAAGAGGTTGCATGCATGTTCAACAAGTTGTTCACTTAAAGACTAAGTTATGATTAAAAACTATGGACATCTCTCAATGAATTGTATTATTATGCTAATATCGTTTAGTATGCTTCAGCACAGCTTCCCCCCCCCCCCCCCCCCCCCCCAATACACAATAAGTGTGTTGCCTCAGCATATCAATCAATCGTCCTATCCGTGATAAAAGAAAACTGGAGGTAGGGCTAAAATACAGACCTGCCAACTTGAAATTAGAAAAAATCGTAGTTTTCAGTGGTAATAATATAATAAGACATTATAATACTTTAAAAAATTATCAATTTGTGTTTAAACCCATTAAATTAACTCTTTAAACTCCCTTCCTTTATATATTAATATATTTATTAGCTCTGGCAACAAAACATTTTCGTCAAGTTTATATTGGATTAAAGATCAAAAATAAATTGTCAATAAGGACCCGGAAATTCGTAGTTCTACGAAAAGTTCGAAGTGGTAGGCAGGTCTGGTCTGAAAGAGCACAACGGCATGTCATAGGTAAACTATGCATGTAGATGTACAGGATTTTCATTCTCGACAAAGTTTCATTCATTTGTCCCCACACAACAAATTAGATTGAATTCAAAGAGGTGTTCTTTGCTTGCTTGGCATGACTCATTGGGGAACCGACGAGGGAGTCGAGCGGAAAATAATATGACAGATATTCTGCAGAACACTGACAAAACACATTTTGTTTGTTTTGTTTGTATGTTTTTTTATTAATATTATAATATTGAAATACTGAATGTAATTTGGCATTCATTTTTTTTTTATGATCATATGAGTGACAGTGATCGTGAAAAATGCTGGTCCCGACGGGTGCTTTGGAGTAAGGCACTTTTAAAACGCATTACACACAACTCGAATCGTGTTTGAATGAGTTCCTGACTAAAAGCAGTGACGGATTGTATCAGAGTGTACAAAAAGAACGCCTAATAGGCAACTCGTATTGTATGAAATGGAAATATAGTTCCATGTGACCTGCTGTACGCTATCAAGCGCATTGAACATGGTAATCCGTGGAAATGCGCTCTATAAAAAAAAAAAAAAAAAAAAAAAACTGTCAATTTGTGACTTTTTAATGTTGGGGAGGGAGTGGGTTCTATATATATATGTAATATATGAAGGAAAAGTCTACATGCCATTTTTAAAAAAAAATTAATTAAATGCTGTTTTGTCAGAGTACAGCAGTAAGGAAATAATATGCGGGAGGCTGACAAAAGACCTATTCTGTCGGACTCGGGGAAAAAAAAAACAGGTCTTTAAGATTTTGGCCAGAAAACTCGTCTTTTAACTATGACCCACATCTTGAAAAAAAAAAAAAAAAAAAAAAAAAAAAACTCTCAAACCTGGGACTTGCGCACAAGCCCCAGGTTTGAATGTCTTTTCCAAGATGAGGGTCATTTTAATCGATCGACATTTGGAGGACGAGTTTTCTGGCCAAAATTTTGAATACGTGTTTAATCGGAGTTACTTACGGCAGTATGTAATCATTTTGACTTATTAGGGAATGTCGTGGAACGAGTACGGAGAGTGTGTAAATCGCAATCATAACAGTACAGTCTATGATTTATCTTAACGACAAAGGCAATCCCGTAACATGACGTTTGTGTAGTGTTATAGGTGTATGGGGGTGAAGATAATAATAAAGAGAGCAAAGGCAATCTTACCCATAGAAAACAGGCACATCTCTGTGGTGCCCTGATGAAACAAAGATTGTTTATTTGTTTTGTTCGTATTTTATATTTATTTGTTGATGTTGTGTTTTGTAGTATGTTGTCTTTGTTGATGTTGTGTATTGTTTTGTTTTTGTTGTTGTTTGGCGGGGGGGGGGTTGTTTTTTTTTTATTTTGTTAATTTCTTTTCCGCTAAACCAGAAAACTTTTAACTTAATTTTTAAAAATCGATATAGAGACCCAAAAAGGCGAAATTGCTTTTAAAAGAAAAAAAAATAATAATAATACTCATAATTGAAATGTAAGATTCTTATCAACTCCTGGTTGTCCATTTTTAAACCCCTTATAATACTTTGACTAAGAATAGATTATATTATTTATTTTTTTAAATAAAAAAAATTATGCCACTCCGCCACGACATCATAAGATTAAGATATCGTCGCCTAGGCATTGCACGAAGGAATATTATAGGTAATTCATCAAACAAGATGTCTGATGTCAACAGGAATCACCCATGTTGTCCAAGTGAGCAAATTGGGGGTTAATAAACCTGCTCAAGCAAAAAAAAAAAACGAAAGGGCCTGAAGTGGGGCTCGAACCCGGGACCTTTCGGGTCACAGTGCAATGCCTTAACCACTCGGCCACTTCGCCCCCCATTATATTATAAAGACGCTATAAATTTCGCCTAAGAAAGAGAGAGGGAGAGAGAGAGAGAGAGAGAGAGAGAGAGAGAGAGAGAGAGAGACAAAGAGAGAGGGAGCAACATTATTTAAATATGAATAGCACACCTCCGCAATGCTTTTGTCATTTCTGGAACCCACCAGAAAAGAAAGGAGATCGAACAGAAAAACCAGGGCCGGCAACCGGGGGGACATTAAAAATGCATCCGATCAGTCAAAAGTTAACGCGAATAATAACATAAAGGGAATAAAAGATAAAACGACGAATTGCTTTGGGCAAACAACTTCAGCAGCGGCCACCCCCTTCAGACCGATCTGTCTGTCGTAAACTGACATAACACGCACACACACACACACACACACACACACACACACACACACACACACACACACACTTCTGGTCAGAAGAACTATAACTTCAAATATTCAATATAATATATTGTGTCGTAAACTGACAACGCAATCACACATATACAAACACACACTTTGTTTTGGTCAGAAAAACTATAACTTCGAATATTCAATATATATTGTGCGGTTATGTGGTATTGTGGTAGGTGACTACTCGCTTTCGGATTCGAAGGCCCTCGGAAAAAAAGCTTTTTACTCACACTCTCTCACCGTACTCAGGTGTAAAATGAGTACCTCGCCGTTAGCAGCGTTGACCCTGTCTGAAAAAAAATTGTAATATCGCCTAACAGGCATCATGTCCCATTCTACACGTAGAATACGGTACGTGTTGCTGTTGGTCAGGGACCCCTTGGAAAGCGCTTTGAACACGTTTAGTGGATGTTGCTCCATATAAAAGCCCCAAGCTCAAGCTCAATAAATATTGAACGATTGAAATAACAGAACAGGGTCACCTAACTTGACAAAAAGCTTTAAACCCGAGACTCTATGAAGGATGGGGTGGACTCAAGACTTTTGGACGATTTGGAGGTCATCTTAATAGTATTATCAATATCATGTCAATGTTATTTTAACCGATCGATATTTGAAAGACGAGTTTTTTGGTCAAAATTTTTGAATACGTGTTTAATAAGGAGTACGACGGTATTATCATTTTGACTTATTAGGGAATGTCGCCGCGGACCAGCTGGTAAAGACGGTGCTTAACACGCAAAGGGACTGAGATCGATCCCGGATGCAGTCGAGTTTGTTTTTTTTTCTTTCTTCTGACCCACCTGTCTACCGGCCAGCAGTGACTGGGTAGCTGAGTCTGCTCTATCTGACGGAAAGTACTATGAGATTGACTAGCGCCTATCCAAAGGGTAGCAAGCCATCGCTATTGTTCGCTTCACGCCACGGAAACCGGGACAAACCCCGGCTCCGTGTGCCTAATGGCTCAAAATGACTACTACTTCCTAGACAATATTATGAAGTAAAACTGTTGAAGCCAAACGTGAAAGAGGGCGGGGGGGGGGGGGGGGGGGACGACGTGTATTGACAGTGCAAGGCTCCGTAACAATGTAACCACCACCTTTATTTATTTTTTAAAAGGGCAATCATGAAGCCGGGGCGGGCTGGCAGCTCCCAGTGTGTCAAGAGAGCCGTGAATAAAATAAAATGAAAGAAAAGAAACACAATGAATGCTAAAAAAATACGTGCACACAAACAACGCTTCGTTCAATCAACACGAGGGGAGGGGGGAGAATGAATGGCCACCACCACCTCCATTCTCGCCTCGCCAGATCGATAATAAATAAATTTACGAAATGTTGGGGAAAAGATGTAGGCCTCTCTGTCCACTCACTTCTCGTCGTAAGCCGATCAACCCGCGATAAAATAAAAATTTTAAAAATCAAGAATTTGGAATAATAGATAATAAAACTAAAATTGAACTCTTATAGAGCGCAATATCCACTAAACGTCCCCAAAGCGCTTTACAAAGGGTCCCTGACCAACAGCAACATGAAACACGTTGAACGAGACATGACGCCTGTTAGGCGATATTACATTTTTTTCCCCTACAGAGACAACGCTTTTAACGGCCAGGTACTCAGTTTACACCTGAGTACGTTGAGAGAATGCGAGTAAAGAGCCTTTTCCAATAACTCAACTATGCGCCGAGCGAGGCTCGAACCCAGGACCTTCCGACCCGAAAGCGAACAAGACCACATATCCGCACATCGAAGTATTCATAATCCTGCCAGCATTAAAAATAAAAATTTTCAAAAAAATCACGCAAGACAGGTCGCCATGATAACAATAGAGTGTGAAATTATGAAACAGTTTAATGGTACGGGTTGGAAATTATTGATACGGGTTGTACAAAATGGAAAACTTGACTGTGACAAAAATGTTAGAAAGTGGATGGCGCCTATTTCGATAATAATATTATAATCCAAAATGTTTAGGAAGCCTGCCACACACCGACAACCCAAAAATAGGGTCAAACCTAAGTGCACTATTTGCAGGTCTGATAACCCAATTCCTTTTGGGCTCACTGTTGTAGTGCATTTTTTTTTAATGACGTAAAATATTGTCCATTACAACAATGTTAAACTAGGCCCATAAGTGGGTTCGGATGCCAGACCTGAATATATGTGTGCACGTCGGGTCAAATATATAAATACAGCTTGGTTACTGTTTTTCTTAACGGTTTTATAGAGAGAGGGAGAGAGAAAGAGAGAGATAGAGAGGGAGAGAGAGAAGAAATAGAAAGTGGGAGGGAGAGAGAGAGAGAGAGAGAGAGAGAGAGGGGGGGGGAAGAGAAGAGAGAATGATCTTTAATAGTACATTATTTTAAAAAAATGAAAAAGAAAAAGAAAACGAAAAAGTAACTATGCTAAAATATTTTAAAATAAGATGCGGGAATGCCCAGCACTCACTTGTCTCTAACATCGTTTGTTTTTGTTTTGTTTTGTTTTATTTCTCATTTTTCAGTACGCTGTCTTCAAATTCTGTAAATTATTGGCGAATGCCTAAAAGTAAATAAATTGAAATTGAATCTATCTAAAACAGACCATACAATGTTCATATTTGAATAATCTATAGATGCTATATAGCATATATCCAGAATGCTCACAGCATCCGCCAGTCGGATATAACATACCAACACAGTATGTGTAACCTTAAACGCTTATTTGATACAATTCAGTGAGAACTACTCACGAAAATGGCTAGCTAAAAACGATAACAAAGAGCTGAGTTACGTCAATTTCGTTCTATCTATACTATATAATAATACGATATACATGACAAGTATTGGTCCTTCGTGTGACACCAGACGACTGAAGGTGGTCCAGACAGTATAGGGAAGAAGGGGGGGGGGGGTGACGGAATGAGTATGTATGAGGGGGAGTAAGTGATTGATGAGGGTCTGGAACGCCACAGAATGTAGCGGGGAAGGAAGATCCCATTGCATCCTGAGCAATGACGGGTGCTAAATATATAGTGACCTGATAGTGACGTTGATTAAATACCCGGATTAGGTCACATAGAATCGTGTTACTACTACTGCAGGGTACTGGTACTATGGGCTTTACTGTCACACATTGACAAAGCACATTTTTTAAAAATAATAAATTGACAACAAAGGGTTTTAGTTCAAATACCAAATGTTAAGTAATGATGGGTGCTAAATTAGTGACGTCTATTAAATACCCGGATTAGGTCAAACAGAACCGTGCAACTACTACAGTGTATTGGTACTATGGACTTTACTGTCACATATTGACAAAACACATTTAAAAAAAAAAATCAATTGGCAACAAAAGATTTTACTTCAAATGTTAAATGACGAATGGTGATAAATAGACAGTGACCTTGTAATTAAATAGTCGGATTAGGCCACACAGAATCGTGTTAGTACTACAGTGTATTGGTACCATTAACTATGGGCTTTACTGTCATTCATTGACAAAACACATTTTTTTTAAAAATCAATTGGCAACAAAAGATTTTACTTCAAATGTTAAATGACGAATGGTGATAAATAGACAGTGACCTTGTAATTAAATAGTCGGATTAGGCCACACAGAATCGTGTTAGTACTACAGTGTATTGGTACCATTAACTATGGGCTTTACTGTCATTCATTGACAAAACACATATTTTTTAAAAATCAATTGGCAACAAAAGGGTTTAATAAATTCAAATGTTGAGTAGTAATGACGGGTGTACTCGGATTAGGTCAAACAAAATCCTGTTACTACTAGTGTATTGACACTATGCGCTTTACTGTCACACAAAGGCAAACACTTTTAAAAACAAATTGGTTTTGCTTCAAATGTAAAGATGATTCCCGACTTGCCTACAATCTGAGACATCTAAAAAAAAATAAGTTTCAGGTATTAAAACTTTTTGACAAGTTGGAGTCTGCTTAATCATAATTGATGGATAATTGAAGTAACAAGAAATGAAGTGAGTAGGAAAGTTCCAGAAGACAACAGAGAATAAAAACTTCGCGACCGCGGATGGGGGCTCGAACCTGCGACCTACTGGTACAACAACTCCGGCTGGCTGAGGAGATCGTGACTCTACCGTATGAGCTATCCACAACCCCTTAAAAGTTGCTTCAAATTCTAGTCTATCTAGAGCCACTTCCCCCGACTTCTTGAGGTCACGGGTTCAACACACACAAACGCTGCGAGGTTAGTTGGCCAACATTTCTGATATTTGAAGTAGCTGTTTTTGTTGCCATTGTTGTTTTGTATTTAACAAAATGAAGAAGAAAAAAAAAAGGAGAAAGAAAGAATACGGCTGCAAATAACCAAACCGTTTTTTTATTTAAACTGTGGTGGGAAAACTTCTTCCTGTCCACACATCAGTGATATTATGGTAACAAGGTCAGTTCAGTTCATTCCGGAAATAGGAGTTTTTGCAGATACACACCAAGAAATTATTATTTCAAAAATTTTAAAAATAAATAAATAAAACTTTTTTTTAAAAAGAGAGAGAGAGAGAGGGGGGGGGGGGGGGGGGGAGAAGCAACAACAACTGAAGAGAATATGGAAGAGATTTTTTTTTTAATTAATAAAGAAGAAAAAGAAAAAGGAAAAGCTGAATATACAAAATAATACATGAATTATCTTCTTTTTCTTTCCTGCAACCTCTGACATGCGAATGTGTGATGAATAACTGACGCATTGCCCAGCCCTATGCAAAATAGTCTAGCCTGCAATACTTGTTATTTCTCAGGTTTGAATGGTTAGAGAATAATTATGTATAAATGGTCAGTAAATATTGACATGATGCTGGGGGTCAAACAAAGACAAACATTTCAAACTTGATCTTAACTGCTGATGACAATTTTATTAGTAATTACTCAGTAACTAAGCCCACCAGAAAGGGGGGAAGGGGGGGGGGGGGGGAAGATCTATCACATCGTGGTGTTAATGGGATAGGTAGTGTTTACAAGTATACAGACATACTATCAAGTAACTAAAATCAACAAAGTGAGAAGATGTTATAAAGTAGGTTGGACAATTAATGCTATCAACTATCAAATCAGAGCACTGTACAATTACATTTCACAGGGAAGTTTGACACAGTGGAACTTGATCTACACTGTAGTGCACACTCAGTGAAGGAAGTGTTTCGAAAGTACTTACAATACATTGAAGATTGAAGATAATAACAGAAATCAGAATAAAATCTAGAAAAATGGAAACAAGTGAACTAAAATAAAAATATATATATATAAAGTGCCCTCAATGTTTAAAGTAAGGACATATTCACAAAATGGTGGAGAAAGGGGAAAAAGAAATTTAGAATTAACTTAATTACAGTCCAACCTGTGTAAGCGAGAATCAAATAGACACAGGTGAAAATCTCATATAGATACATTTTCATTCTTCTGCATGAAGAGTCATAAAATTAACACCAACCCCAGGAAATCATTTCACAACAAGCGATAGACATCTATGCGTTATCTTATCTCTTGATAGAGCAAGCTAAAAAAAAATATATAAGATAGAACGAAGATGACGTCACTAAAGCCTTTGTTATTGTATTTTGCCATCCGCGTTTGTGAGTGATTCTCACTAAACTGTATCAACCACACTATAAAAGTTCACGGTTACACACTGATTTGTGTGTTGGTCCGTTATACTTCCGGATGGCAATGTTATGAGCTTCTTAGCCAAGCGCATACTATCTATATGTGTGTGTTAGCACAGTGGATCTTACACTTTATTGAATCCTTTCCTTCTAACATTTTCCATACCTGCTTATGATGTGTTCTATAGTTGTGAAAAAAGTCCAAATGCGAAATACACTGACCCTGATACAAGTACAAGACCTTGCATTTAATTTCTATCTTTGGGTCAGTTATCAACTGTTCACCCACGATCCAGTTCACTGACCAACAGCAGTCAGCGGACAATAAATCCTATTGAACCAATCTCTTTAATCCATTTGTTAAAATATGGCATTTGTGTGTACACAAGAATGTTACCACAAACAGAAAAATAAACCAACACTCATTTCACTAACTTACACACTTGTACTGAATAGCGAAAGGTGACCATTAAAAGTAATTTAGTAATTTTCAGTTCCTATGTTACAAGAGAGATGAGCACCGCGTCAGAGCTGACATTGTAACTTGGTGTAATTCTCGGTCTACATAAGAATAAGACATCTTGTGTTTAATACTAAAGACTGCAATAAGATGCGTTCGATGTGAACATACAAAGGCAGCCATCACAACAAGACTTTATTTCATCTTCTCGTTTACCAACGTAGTGTCATAATACATGAGTAATAACTGCACTTGTACAGTTTCTGAGCATCTGAGAAGCAGTGATGCAACACTCACTGGCCAAGGTCATAGACTTCATTTGTGTACTGCAGGCTTACAAAAGGCATGACTCAGAGGAGGGAAATTTGGGATCCAACATGAGGAAGTCGAAATTTTCTCCAACTTGATTGGTTAACTCCTGTTATATAAAGAAAATTGCTTTATGGTATTTAGTGTTTACAACAGTAATAGTGATCAATGCTACAGATCTGAGGGGAAAACGTTCCATTTAAACATGAGGGACAATTGTCGAATGGGAGTGGAATTTCAGTGTTAGACAGGTTCAGTATACAGAGAATAAAAATATAAAAAGTTACATTGGGTGGATCTGACACTTTATAGAGGATTCCATTATGACACAATACCTCCACTAGAAACAACATTTGTCAACAAACACCAATACAATGCACCACTTGTGAACCTTGACTTCAGGCTTAGATTTTGGGTGACTTTGAGTTGAATCAAATCAATATTGCAAATAGGAATAAAACATTTTCATAATCTGCTTTTAATATCCAATCCAAAGAGATTTGTTTATCATTATAAGTTTCCTCCATTTTTAAAACCAGTTTTAACTAATAAGTGGATATCTATTACAACACTAGGTAGTGGTCATAGTGTATCAATTTTGTCAATATATTGTATGTGTGGTGGCGAGATGTGTTTGTTGTAATGATAATAAATTACGAGCAGTCATGGTAGTGATGTTGACCTGTAACTGTAAGTCTGTAACAGAAATAATCATTAGTGGTGGTGGTCCTGATGACATAATGATGATAGCACATTCCTACATTTTTAATCTTTAAAAATAATTTGTGAGTGTGATTGCTGAGGTATTCCACTTTGTGTCAGATGACTAATTCGACTACACAATTTGGAGTACGTATGCGCAATGAAAAGTGACAAGCAAGAGAGGTAAAAAGGTAAAAGTACCAAATCAAATCAAATTTGTGTTGGCCAAGTCCCAGCCCAAGCCAATTCCAATTGCAAGTTGTCATTTGTCATGTCCAAAGTTTTATTAAAATAAAGTACAAAAGAATTCCATTCAATGGTAATGTAATTGTAATGACATTGACTTTTATTTAGTTCTTATGTCATTCACTTTCATGACTGTGAGCAAACGGTAAACAACAAGCAGGACCATTTCATTTCAGTTTGAGTTTGGGTTTGATTTGGGCCAGTCCAGTATTATTAGCGGCTTGGGACTGTGAAAACACGTTCTAATGTTCATGCACAGTAGATGGAACTGTCTGAATACCGCCGCAATCAGTGGATAATGTCATATGATAAATGATAAAACTATTTCAACTTACTTGCAAAGGTGAAAGAGACAAATGAATCCAAAATCAATAAGTAAATCCACAAATATTTGTAATCCGCCATGTTCATCTCATTTTCATTCTTTTTCCGGTTGAATTTTTTTACTCGATTTTATGTTGTGACACCGGAGGGACGAACTTTATGTTGAGTGTTCAAGCTCGCCACTGACACGGCGATAAGACCGCGGATCACGACCAGCGAAACGACGGTGACACACACAACCGCCTGTTGCCCGTGGCCTCTCGTTTCGTCTATTCGGCACTTTGCGTTCAGTTCATTTCCTCGTCAGACCTCAGACCACCAGTTCAAGTTCATATCAGTGGTGACGGTCTAGACGTGTAAGTTCAGTCAATGGGTCACGTTCATGGCGGACTGGAGTATTATAGTAGGGCTATGGTCACGTTTGTTTGGGAACGAAAAATAAATAAAGAAATCGCGTTCCCCACCAACACATGTATCGCATCATTCCAACTATGGAAATAGTATATCCCATGGTTTGATCCGTAATAATGCTCGTCTTTCATCAATGTCAAGCGAGATTGAGTGCAATGAGTGAGCGATTGTGTAACATTAACAAAGTAAAATCCTTGACCCGGCGTTGTGTTTTTTGGGCAAGACTATATAATATACTCACATATGCCACTCGCCACAAGATGGATTACTTTCTTTGCTATAATATAAGCTATATATAACCTCGTACCACTACCTAAGTCCGTCTAAGTTTTGACGCCTTTTGAGTAGCGCAAAATTGCGATATGCGCCTGAATAATTTAGTTACATAAGTTTTGAGGGGGCATTGTGAACCCATTTGGAAAAGGCATAAGTTTGGAAATTATTTCTTTACTTATTGATAACTTGATATACACAGAGGTACATGTTCCTGGTGATGAAGAAACGCACATATTTAAACGTATATTACAGGACAGTGCAAGTCGTTGGAACAATTTTCGGACAAGCGAAACGCCTCTTTTCATCAAAGAATTTAATACCCTATCACCACAAGTACGAGGAATCTGTAGGTAGATATCTAAACGTCGACTCCAGGGACGGCTGGTAATAATGGGCAGGGTGGGCAAATACCAGCCTGTTTTTTCAAGTTATATGCGGTATTACCAGGTCTGAAATAATCAAATTTAAATTAGATAATTTCAAAAGTTACTACTTAAACTTTATACTTCGTACTGAAATCAATTTGTGTGTATTTTTGATAGATTGCGAATCACCATGCATCCCTTAATGCATAAACCAGGATACGCTCCTGTTCTTTTTTTATCACCCCCCCCCCCCCCCAACCACTCCACTCCGCCCACATCGTCATCTCATCGTCTCGTCGCCTGACGGTGAACTAACTCCGATTTTTGCTGTCTGGCCTCTCTAGTACTAGGTCGGGCTAATTCAAATGAGCCCACCTTATTAACCAGTGAAAACTAAATAGAGATTTTGGCAAACGAACTTTTTCTTATTTATTGCCTTACTTGTGCTGGTACCATTGATGTAATGACTTTGGGAATGTTCCAGTATTGAATTAAATTTATTAATTTACTAATTTTACATCAATTTAGTATTGATTTGTGTTGTTTTTATATATTTGTTTATCCATTTAAACTTTTCTTTTTTTTCTCGTTTTCTTTAGTGCTTCTCAAAACTCATTTATTTAAATTGTTTTCTTATTTGTTTTTTTGTTGTTGTTGTTTTTTTTTTTTTTTTTGTTTTGTTTTTTAACAAATTAATTTGTTAGTTCTTTTTTTTTTTAATTCTTAAAGTAATTACCCCTGTATTTTTATTGCCAGACAAAATAATTTTGCAAAACAATGTAATTTTCTATTGTATTCCGTATAATAAAACAAAACACTTTTATTCAAAAGTCACGACTAAATAAATATATAAAATACAACCACCATTTTGGTTTGCTCAACATTTGAATTAGTATACGAGAAATACTCTTCTGAGAAAAGGAGAGAGTTGAATTCTAACTGACTTATAGAGGAAATACGGAAGGGTGGGCAGATTCCGTCCTTGCCCGTCCTGAAGCTAATACATACATAAGATAGTTCGCGATGAAGAGGCGGGAAGCTCGGGGTTGGTTGGGTAAGGAGTAAAGATAACACGGTCGTTATTGTTATAGTCTAACGAATGCATGAGGAGAAATTCGTAACATTATTTTGTCTTAATTG
>NC_088360.1:137798026-137850526 GCF_034508935.2 Berghia stephanieae | reverse complement strand
CTGATCTCACAGCCAGGCGGAGGTTGTGCCGTGTCAGTTGGATCCCAAGTTTGGCTCTGAGACCGCGATATTTTTATTATCTGTTTTCATCACTTCTCCCTATATTTCTCGTCATTACTGATACAAGTGCCCGCGTCCATTGTTTCTACACGCTATTCATTCCTTTGTAAAGTTTAATAATTTTTACAACTTTCAAAAACTATTGCTTTATAATTCTGTTCTTGGAAATTTGGCCTTAATAACGCCATCCTCTCATCTCTCATGTGCCTTTCGCATATCTCATTCATCGTGTTTTGTGGACAAAGGGGAAACCCGAAACGTCAACACACATCACTTGTCTTTATAAATCAAATTGAAGTTTCTTCCGGTCTAGTTTTATTTCCATTTCCATATGATTTTTACAGTACTTCAAAGTTCGGGCTCCTTTTTTTTTTTTTTTTCTAGAAATATCCAAACAAAAATCATTTTTTAAAGGGGCCCGGTGGGAGGGGAGCACTAGACGGAGACATTTGGTGGAGAATCTTCACCACAAGACCAAGAGGCATGACCGAAGTTGCAAAGTGAGGCTATGTGGTCTAGTGGTATGACACTCTCCTTCGTATCAGAAGGTCCTAAGTTCGAGACTCGAACAGCGCATAGTTGAATCCTAGAAAAAGGCTCTTTCCTCACATTCTCTCTTATCGCACTAAGGTGTAAAATAAATATCTGGCCGTTAACTGTGTTGTCTCTGTCGAAAATAAATCGTAATATCTCCCAACATGTGTCATGTCTCGTCCTACATGTAAAGTGTTGCTGTTGTCTATGGACCTTTGTGAACTTAGTAAAGGTCACTATGCTAGGGACACATTGCAAGGCGCTTTAAACACGATAAGCGGATTATTGCGCTGTATAAAATCTCACGGTTTTTGTTTATTTTTGCAAAGTCGGATGACATCGAAAAAGAAAGGCTCTAGGTCTAGTTTCAAGATACGAGTAATATAAATTTCACTTAGTTGAATAATTTCCCTTTGTGCCAGTCTTGAGTTTTTCCGGAGCCACTACACAGAATGGATCCCGTAGTAACAGCAGCTTCTAATGGTGCTCACACTATGTTATGACGATTGACCCAAGATGCAAATTCCGTTCCGCACTCGTGTACCGTAGGGGGTCCCTATAGTTCAGTTGGTAGAGCATTCGCTTCAAATGCAAAGGAACCGAGATCGATCCCCGGGTGCAGTCGAGGTTTATTTCTCACCCCCCCCCCACCCCTGTCCACCCAACAATGAATGGGCAGCAGAGTCTGTTAGATTTGGCGGAAAGTACTTTGCGATAGACTAGCGTCCTATCCAAGTGATAGCAAGCAATTGCTATTGTCCGCTTCACGCTATAGAAACCGGGATAAACTCCGGCTCCATGGGCCGTATGGCTCTGAAGGACTATTATTTACTACTAACTTGTGCACCGTCGCAAACCCGCCCGGAAGCTTCGTCACAACGCACCGTTCAATCAGATCCCGTAGTGGCAACGGTGGCTTGGCGCTACATACGGAATCTGAGTGTCCGCTTGTAACAAAAGTAAAGCGATATTGAAAGTGGTCAATAACAGAATGGGTGACAAAGACTTTACAAAATTGGTCATGGCGTTGTGTCCTTGGGTAAGGTACTTAATTCACACACATTACCAAACTCGACTGAAATGTGAATGAGTACCTGGCTATACAACGACATATTATAACAGGCAAGTTGTACTGTATGAAATGGTGCTTTGAGATAGTGGGTCATAATATTATTCAAAGATCCCTCTGTCCCACCAGTGAAGTGATACAGTGGATTCAGCATAAAGTCAACACGTTAAAAATCAACTTCTGCTTAAAGTCACACCGCTAGTTGGTCCCAAATGTTTTCTTAAATTGATATTTTCAAAAATAAAAATTGGAGCAACACAAATATCTTCGTCCTCTCCCTCCCGTGTTCAATGGTTGTGTTGTTTGATGCAAGCGAGGGTTCACAGAGTACAACGCATACCCTTGTGAAGAATATAGGTATGTATTAAAATTGTCCCAACTATCGGGAGCCTTTGAGGTGTAATAGTAGCACTAGCACGTCTGACCAGCAATCAGAAGGTCTGAGGTTCGATCCCCAGTCGGGGTAGACTTATTTTTTTGGGTTTTTTTTTTTTTTTGTATTTTTCTTCCTTGCTTTGTCTGGCACCTTTCATACACACTTGTTCAGATCTTCTTCACCCAAATGTGTTCCATTGATAATGGATAAAGTCAACCTTGCTTAAAGTCAACCAATCTTTCTGGTCCGGTCGTGTTGACTTTATCAGGGTTCCACTGTAGTTGAGTCTGATTTAGAAGTGGTGGAAAATACTTTGCAATATATATATATATACAAGCATCTGATTCGTAGAAGCAAGTGATTGTCATTATCAATTTCTTACAGCTAGAAACGGTGCAATCTCAATCTGGATACAAGAGGTGTGTCTCCTTACATCATCAATATCACAGTGGAAGAAATTGCAGGCCATACTAATAAGACATCGATTTAAAAAATACAACCCAATAATAATTAAAACACAGGAAGGCTAATTGAGCAAAAACAACAACAACAAAAACCCAACAAGCAAACAAAAATAACCCCAACAAAATAACAACAACAAAAAACCCCCCAAAAAACCCAATCAAACAAACAAACACAAAAATACAAAACAAGAGAATTTGTCTTTTTGTTTCCATTGATTTTATATAATCATAAAATACAAAAAAATATATCTTCATTTACCGCAGTGTTAGGTCTATTCTTGTCTTTTCATTTTGATAATTTATGTAACATTTTTTATAAATTTGGGAACAAAATATATAATGGAGAAATAGCATTTGTTAAATAATATGAAGACTTTATTATTTCTATAGATGTTCTAACATCGTCTCTCTCTCTCTCTCTCTCTCTCTCTCTCTCTCTCTCTCTCTCTCTCTCTCTCTCTCCTGTTAGATAGATGAAATGATTATCAGTACGTACATTCAAATGAATAACATGAGAGTTGCTTGTATGTACTGTGGAATACTACAAGAGGTTGCTCTTCCATCAAATGAATACCACTATAGAGTAATATAAGATATTGTCACATAGGCATTCCACGAAGGATTATAGATAATTCATCAAACGAGATGTCTGATGTGAACAGGAATCACCCATGTTGTCCAAGTGAGCAAACAGCAACATTTCCCGTTCATACATACAAATAACTTAAATCACTAACACTAACAACCTTTTATGACCACTGGCATGTAGGACAACAACGGAGGATCTCCAATTGTCTCTGTCACAGGCATGTTGTCCCAGAGACTCCTCCACAGTCACTGTTATTCGCCATGCCACAAATATACTAACCTTTAAAAAATCCACGACAATGATACATTCACATAGTAATCTGCTACAAACTGTTTTCAATCTTCACTCTCCACCGAGTCCTCAAGACTGACTTTGTCTGGAATGTTCTCTGGCTTCAACTGTAACTGTGGCAGCAGACCCTCATTCCCAAGTCTTTCTTCCCTTGTCATCGCATTGAGGACGTCATCCACTAAAGTCTTTGACGAGGAATTCAAACGCAACGGCTCTGTCGAGTCCATATTTATTCTGTGTAGTTGGGTGCGCAAAAATTCCACTTCTCTCGCCAAGAGCTGACGATCTCTGGTCATCTGACTGTATTTGGTGAGAGCTTCAACCAACTGGAGGATGATAGAAAAAAGGAAAGAAAATAAATCAACAATTCCACAATTTTGAAACTCACAAAACTTTAAAAGAAATGCCTGAATTAATGGTACTATTATTACTAATATTACTGTTAAAAAAAAGAAGACAGAAATAATAATAAAAATAAAATCACATCTTCTCTTATCACATTGGGAAAAGCTGTTTGTTTGTTCTTAAAGGTTTTACAGCGCTTGCAACACAATTAGGTCATATCAGCGCCAGTCGAATCGAGGAAAATAGTCCAGAAAATTCTAGAATTACACTCACTTACAGCACCCAAGAAAAAGTAAAACAAAGGGGAATTGGTTCAAATAGGGAACAGATGTGGATTCCAAGAGCATACCATCAATATACTTAGTTTGAGATCACTTAAAAGTCTCATCCAGACACCAGCACAGGAGCCCACAAAGAAGTTTACACTCAACTGTTAACAAGATATGTTCAAAACAAAAATAGAGAGATGATTTACAAGGGGGGAAAAAAATACCCACCCAAAACTAACACTATACATTTTACTCTTTCCCTCTCAGCCAAGGACTCCAGCAAGGGCCAGGACAAAACCAAGTAATCCCATTCCAAGAAATAGACAGAATGCAACTTGAGATATAGGGGGGTAGAAGATATAGCAAGTGACCTCCTGCCCACCTTGGGAGGTCAAAAGACCCCACCCAAATTGGGAAAAACATTACATATTACGTAAAAAATATGAGACTTGGTTTGTCTGTATATTTTATAGAGGATAATTAATAAAGTTTCAGAACGTGACAAGAACTGAAATTTCACATTCCCAGTCAATCAAACTTTAAAATCTCTTTTTGACTTTTTGGGGTATACTAGCCCACATAATGCTTTTTTTCAGGTGAGAACTGTGGAGTGATCCTCCTCAATATTGGAGGTTTCCACAAGAAGAAGAAGATGGGTCAACATAGCTGAAATATCCAAAGTCGTACCTGGACTGCCTGGTTTTGCCCTTGGTCATCCAGTGCCTTTAACCTTTCCCTCATTTTGTCATGGACACGACCGTGTTGATCAGCCTGATCTTCCAGCTCTGCTGTACGGGTCACCATTCGCTCCATACGACGAGACATTTCCTCATTGGATTGGAGTAATTTCCCATTTTGTGTTCTTCAAAGAAAAGGTAAAAAAAGGTTTCATTTTCTTATTTACTTGTTTAATTAAACTTATATCATAAAACACAAGAATGCAAAACATTGTGAATGAAGTCAAGCACAGACGATGGAAATGGCTGGGTCAAGTTCTCCGATTGAAAAAGTCCAGACTGCCTAACTCACACAGCACAAAAATGGTCCCCACCAGGAAAAAGGAAGAGAGGCAGACTATTGGGCACTTGGAGGAGGACACTCGAAGAGGAGATGAAAGAAGCTGGAAAGATATGGAATGAGCTGAGTTGGCTGGCCCAGGACAGAGATGCCCGGAGGAACTTTGTTATGGCGCCTTATGTTCCACCAAGGAACCAAGAGAAAAAGGTAAGGTAAGGATATCATGAAACATACATTTTCAATAATCTAATCTATTGCAGAATCAGTAAGAAGTTTAATAAAATATAAGTTTATGATCAAATAATAGAAAACATACAGTCGCGGTTTTTGTTGATCTCCAACAAGCCTATGACAAAGTATGGAGGAAAGGGTTATTATCAAAAATGATGGACTACGGAATTGATGGAAATCTCTACTTCTGGATTAAACAATTTCTCAGTAACAGAACAATCCAAACAAAAATTAATAACGGACTGTCAAACAGAGAAGTATTAGAGGAAGGTCTCCCACAAGGATCCTGCCTCAGCTGTACTCTCTTTCTTATTTTTATAAATGATCTACCAGAAGTATTACAGACAGAAAAGGCCCTATATGCTGACGATTTAGTTATGTGGTATACTACGAAGCACCTACCAATAGCCTCCAATAGAATAAATGAAGATTTAGAAAGCTTAAACACCTTCTGTGATAAATGGAAATTAAAAGTTAATTGCAATAAAACAGTCTACTCTATATTTACTAAGAGCCATCCTGTTTCCAAGAAAGAAATAACACTCTCCATCCAAGGCCATCGACTCGCGAAAGAAGAAAACCCCACATATTTGGGCATACAGTTAGACAGACAACTATCTTTGAACAAACACACTCAGAATGTAAAAATCAAAGCCACAAAGAGACTCCAGTTACTAAAACGACTAACCAGTACTAATTGGGGAGCAGACAAAAACTCGCTTCGACAACTCTATTTAGGCTATGTGCGTTCCGTCATGGACTACAATTTAGCCCTCCAAAATGTAGGTAGTAAAAACACACACAAAACCTTGGACAGAGTACAAAACCAAGCCCTTCGCTTCATCTCCGGTGCCCTGAGATCGACACCCACAGCAGCATGTGAAATACATACTAATGTGGAACCACTTGGACTTCGCAGAGAATCAGCAGTGCTTGAAATGGTTGAAAGATACAAACGAAAAGAGGAAAACCATCCAAACAGAATTCTGGCAGAGAAATGGAAACCAAGAACAAGATTAAAACAAAAATCCCTGCTACACATTGTTAACAACTTGAATGAAAGACACAGACTCCCAGAAAACAGAGAAAAATCTATTTTAATCAGTCAAAAACCTCCATACGCCGAACTAAAACTTCCAAAAATAAAGACTAACCTCGTAGAAGAAACAACAAGAAATAAAAACAAATCAGATATACAAACATTAGCAATGAAGACAATACAAGAATACCCAGACAACTGGATACATGTTTACACAGATGGATCTGCCCACAAAGGAACTAAAAATGCTGGGTATGGGTTTGTAGTAGAATACCCAGATAAAACCTGTGATAAAATCCACAATTCTTGCGGAAGCTCCTGCTCAAACTACGAGGCAGAGGCAGTTGCAATAGAAGCCTCACTGCGACACCTCTCTTCTGTTTTCCAGCTAAACCCTTCAAAACTTCAAAACACTGTCATCTTCACAGACTCCAAATCGGTTCTCCAAGCTCTCGATTTAGATAAACTCTCCTCAACGTTCAATAGTTTAAGATCTCAACTAGATGAATTCCTTACAACACACAGAGTAGACTTATCTCTCCAGTGGATACCGGGACATTCAAATATACCAGGAAATGACAATGCAGACAGACTAGCCAGACTCGGATCAACAGTTTTACAACCATCAATTCCAGTTTCCTTAGACACAGCGAAACAAATAATCAAAACAAATAAGAGAGAAGAATGGATGAACAGTTGGGCAATGAGCACCACGGGTAGATGTATGTTTTCCCATATGACCACTCCTGTAAAGACTGATTGCCTAAATAAGCTCAGAAGACACCAGCAAAGCATCATCTTTCAACTAAGAACACAACACATACCGCTCAACAACCATTTAAGCAAAATTACAAAAGACACATCCCCTTCCTGCCCCTATGTCAACACCCCAATGAAACAGTAACACACCACTTGCTTGAATATCAACCTCTTGAAGACCTGAGATGCACATTCCTCCCACCAAATCCAAGCATCAGTAACACACTTTATAGTCACCTGGAACAACTACAAAAGACATCTAACTTCTACGTCATGGCACAAGACCGAAGGGCTAGAGCTCAGGTGGTCGCTGGTTCGGATAAGTAAGTAAGATCAAATAATAGAGAATGAAAATAAAATTAAAGTATGACAGGCTAAAAACTTTGATGACTTGAGTCCATATAATGCTAAATTAGCATCCAGTTGAGTTCCAATTGAGGAGAACTAAGAAAGTCAGGATATCAGGGGAACAGTGAACCAAGCAAGGAAAGATTTCAAATTAAGAAATTAAGGAGCAGGCACCGGTGCAAGATAAAGATCTGAACAAGTGTGTATGAAAGGTGCCAGACAAAGCAAGAAAGAAAAATACAAGTAAAAAACCATCCCAAAAAATCAGTCGACCTCAACTGGGGATCGAACTTCAGACCCTCTGATTACCGATCAGAAGTGCTACCATTACACATTTTTTTCTTTTATAACTTTTATTTTTCTTTCTTGCTTTGTCTGGCACATTTCATACACACTCGTTCAGATCGTTAAGGGAAGCTTTATGACGTATTTAAAAAGAAATAGGTATGAAAAATGATATTCAAAGTTATACATCACTTTTATCTTTTTTTATTTACATGTGTCAAAATAAAAAAAAAAGTGATATATGTTATATTTTATCATAACAATGAAATCTAAAAGTTATGATATTTACCCCCCCCCCCCCCCCCCCAGCCTACATATTCAAAATTTACTATTGGCTTAAGTCATGTTAAGTGCTTAACATTGCATATATGAGCCAAATGAATTCCTAGTAAAAGACAGAACGTGTTAGTCTGAACGGGGCAAGAGCCTGCAAGGAAATGGGACACATCTACACTATACCCTACTTGAGACATAAAAAGCAAATGAGTAGAAGGATAAAAAAAAAAAAAAGAAATCAAATTAATCCATAATTTTTAAAAATCATTGAAAGTTTCTAACCTGTATTTCTTGATGGTCTTCTCCAAATTTAACGCCTGTTTCTTGCATTCTTCTCGTAATTTCATGATCAACTTGTTCTGTTTGAGCAGCATAGTCTCCATCTCGTGAGCTGACTGATCTGTTTATTTCATGGTTTGAAAATAATTAATAAATGAAAGATTTAAAAAGAGGATAACGGGAAAGAAAAGCAACTTTAACTGCTATATACAGTCTGTTTTTTAAAAAAAACATGGAACAACACACAATCCTTAATGCTCCAAAACTTTTTCATAAAATTAAATTTTAATTCATTAAACAGTGGCTGACTTTAATTAAACCTTTAAGGGCGAGTGAGATTGTTTTTCTTTCAATTCATATCTTGGGGCTCGATTGCCAAGTCGATAAGGTAGGTACACCTTGGATAAACCAAAATCTCTGATTCAACAAAAACGTTTAATATCCCTGTGTTTTTACTATGACTATTTATTTATTTATGACTATCAAAATCTGCACAGAAAGGACAAAACTTACTGTGTCTGTCTTCAGATTCTTCCATTTTCATCCTAAGCTCTTCCTCCCTGTCCTGGGCCTGTTTCCGGATGACTTTCATGTCTTCAGCTCTGCCTCTTTCTATACTGTCACGTGCCATTTTGGCCAAGTGGAGCTGAAAATAAAATATACTAAAATTTCAACTTCTATGTCTGTGGTGTATGCCAATGATATGATCCCATTGCATTGGGGAGGTTCCAAAATTGTTACATTCAACTAAAAAAACAAAAAGCCCTCATAATTTTTTTTTTTTTTTTTGGAATTCAATTTGAATAAAATTTCTAAACCTAAAATAACATTGATGGGTTCTTCAATTATCTTTTTTCTCTTTAACAACTATGGCTGAAAAAAATAATGAAACCAAAAAATGTTAATCAATACTTAACAATCAGCAAAGATTTCATGAGAGCACAATGATTGTGATTTTATTTTCCCTACATTTTGTTATTTCTCAAACGTGGGCAATCTATTTTTTTTACCTCTCTCTCCAAGGCTTGCACACTTGAAGTCATATGAATGCATTCTTCCTTGGAATTCACCAATTCCCTCTCTGCTTTGTTCAATCTTTGTCTCATGTCATCAAGTTCTATCTTGTTTCTACTCATCTCCTATATTTAAAAAAAAAAAAAGCAGTAAGTAATAATGTCATTAAAAAATAGAAGAAAAGATTATTATGCTTTAAGTTAAGCAAAGCGAAAAATATGAGAAGTAACAGAGTCACACTCCCATGAAAATGGATTTGTCTTACCTGTCCACCTAACAGTTTCTGGTTAAAATATTATATCTGGTGATGTTTAGTTTTAATTAAAAAGTTTTGAGGTACAATCATAAATATAGGTCATAAGGGTTATATAAGTTATTTCCTTTAAACAATATGTGGATTCGTTTGATTATAGTCAATGTAATTTATTTTCCGCTCTTTAGAAGACCCTATTCTTGTACATAGAGAAGACATGTCTAATGAGATGTACTTACCTGGTCACGCTCATGTTTCATCTTTTCCACTTCAAGACGGAGTCTTTGTGATTCATTGAAATGCGAATTCCGTTGTAGTTGATTACTGGTTGACTCAACACGATTCTTCTGAGAGCTCTGATATCAGATTGATAAATGAAATGATATAATATCAGATTGATAAATGAAATGGTAAAATATCAGATTGATAAATGAAATGATAAAATATCAGATTGATAAATGAAATGGTAAAATTTAAAATCTTTGGTAGGATATCTGTTAAACACATTTAGGTCATTTCAGTGCCAGTAAAAATGAAGAAAATGGGATAGTCAAAAAATTATAGATTTACAATTGAAAGCACACAAGAAAAAGTATGACAAAGGGGTGTGGTTTAAACAGGGAACAGATATAGATTCCAAGAACACACTATCGGTGAACTTCGTCTTGTTAAGTTGCAACTCTGTGCATCGACGATAATTGCGACTGTGAAGTCTGAGATCACCTAAAAGTTTCATTCTGACACAAGCACAGTTCCGCACTCAGAGGAATACACTCAAATGTTTACAAATCATATATATATATATATATATATTATATACATAAAACAAAAAAATAATACAGTGCATAACAGAGAGATAATTTACAAATCAAAAAATATCATCTCCCAAAACAACCACAATACATTTGACTGTCTCCCTCTCAGCCAAGGACTCCGGCAAGGGAAAGTACAAAATCAAGTAATCTCATTCCAAGAAAAAGACAAAAAGCAATTGGAAAGCAGGTGTAGGGGTGTAGAAGACATTGTAAGCGATCTCCCTGCCCACTATGGGAGGTCAGGAACCTCACCCAGATGATGTGCTCTGCATCTTGTGACAGAAAATGAAAAGTTTTCTAATTGACAAGTAAATGCCTCATTACTGTCAAAATCTCTTAAGCTGTCGGGGAGGGAATTCCATAAGTATTTGGTAAACTAAGAAATTGACATCACTCTACGAAAATAAATGGATGATTAAAAAAAATATGAGGAAAAAAGAACATTCTCAATGGAAATGACTGATCAAATAAAAATTTTCAAAACAAGAAAAAAAAATCTGAGCTTTTTATATAGCACAATATCGTCAATGTGCTTTACATGAAATATGACGCCTGTCATCGTTACAATTTTTTTGTCCAAAAGTCACAACGCTGTTAACAGCCAAGTACTAATTTTACACCTGAGTATTGTGAGAGAATGTGAGTAAAGAGCCTTTTCCAAGGAATCAAATTAGAGCAAGACTCGAACCCAGGACCTTCTGATCTGAAGGCGACGTCATTCTACTGATCATAATGGATGGCATAGTTTAAGTTACTCAACAAAAATGTAAATATGACAATAGTGTTAGCGGAGAAATATCCTATAAGTCATACCATGGATACTTCTTTGTCACAGAGTCTAAGCTGGGCTTTTAGTTCTGTAATTTCGGCACTCATCGATCCCTTCTCTCTCACTTCCTTGTCATATCTTGCTTGGAGAGTGGCGTAGAGTTCTCCGAGTTCTTTCAACTGGAATTTTAAGAGGAAGACAAAGACAGACAATTTCATGCAATCATTAATACATTTTTAAATAAAAGAATTCAATATGTCTAATAAATAATTGTTGACTTTTGTGATTCAATACTTAATCTATGGCAAAGCTCGTTAATAATGCCAAATTCTGTTTTAAAATACATGTTCAAAGTGTTGTGTGGCAGCCATTCGAATTTTGAATGCTGGTTCTGATAAGCTCAATTCGGAAAGTAAAAGACATTAAGTTCCAAGCAATTCTATAGACCATGGGTATGGTGTCAAACAAGAGAGTATGTACTGTGAAAAACATAATGGTGATTGCTCCTTGCTTGTTTGATTACTTACATATATAAAAACGTATACCACAAAGATATCAATAGCAGCAGTGTGTCATAATGTATCAATATCATAAAAATGGAACAATACTTATGCACCTTTCAAACAGATATGCTTTGATACAAATTACTTATTTGTATTTTTTTTTACTACTGAAAGTAACCTTAATTTTTGTAAACAAGAACTGTAGAAAGAAGAAAGAGGAGGGGTATAGAAGCTACAAAAAAATGCTGAAACTTTTGAATAAAATGAAACATAGTCCTTACCTTACTTGTGAGGTCATCAATAAGAGACTGACCCTCCATTCGAGCTTGATCTCTCTCAACCTTTATAAGATTCTGAGATTCATGAACATGAGCTTCAAATCGTTCCCTCACCCTCGTCAGTTCATCACTGACCTGTTCCTTTTGTATCAAAGCCTTGTGAAAAAAACAAAACAAATGTATAATCATTGCAAAAGGATTTCAGACTTAACTCTCTCCTTACCTCCCATTTTCAGAGTTTCCCCCAAAACGTCACGCCCACCCAACACAAAAATAGAATTTTCTAACTCAAACAGAAAACCAACAAGTACATTCTATACACAATATTGTTCAGCAAAATGAGCTCTATCTATAATACAGTGTCAAGTTTTTATAGCTATAACAACAAATTTTCTTTAAATTTTGCGATGTGCAAAAGAAATCAGAATGATAAAATTGTTGGCTGTATCGTATGCATAACGAATGTCACGCTTTTCCTATGGTTGGTAAGGATAGGGTTAAACTGGGTGATATGTCAACAATTTAAAATAAATTTCTTTCTACAAAATCCAACAATTTCAAACAAAAACTTGCTGAAAGGTTGAATTGTTCATATATAAAAACTACTTGTACTTCGTTTTATGATAAAGGATAATATCAAGTACACATACATTTCAGAAGTTAATTGCAAAGCTTTTCCATTTTTATAAATTACTTTATCTATGAAAAAAACATTTGCCTCAAGCAGTAATATGAACCATAACCATCACACAACTATATTTTTCAACTGCTTGAAGTTTTATTTCAGAAGACTTCTGGCATCAAAGATGATTTCAGCCTGGCAGATAAATAATTAAGTTTGCTCAATCATATTGCATTTTTACAATTTCATCTTGCATATGCTCTTCATATATTCCCAGTGCAAGCAATATGGTACCAAATTTACATTTCATAATGTACAAGTTGCCTGTCTGGTCCTATCAATTGCACCAGCACCCATACATCTGTGACTGCCTCTATCCTGGAATTTTTTACCATCTGAGATGGGCAATATGTATAAGGTGCCAAACATGCCACTGGAGCAAAAATGTTTTAATGCGGTCATTTCTGGCCATCTGATTTTTCTAAAGAGCATTTGACTTTGTTCTAAGATGAGACAGCATTGTGATAGGCCATATTTCCAGAATGAGTCCATTAAGATTTACACTATACACTCTATTATAATGTACAGGGAAGGAATAACCAATTTCAAATGGTCCCTACCTCTGTCTGCTCCAACTGAGCCTGTTCCACCAGCTGTATTCCTTTTTTCATTTGTTCATAGGCTTCCTCTTCTCGATGCGACATTTCCTTAAGTTGTGACTTCAAACTGGTCACGTGATCCATCAATTCATCACGCTCTCTAAATAAAATATGAATTAAGAGAATAGAATTTATATACATTTTCCTTGTGTGGCTATGTGGTCTAGAAGTATGACACTCGCTTTCGGATCAGAAGGTCCTGGGTTCGAGCCTCACTCGGTGCAAAGTTGAGTCCTTGGAAAAGGCTCTTTACTCACATTCTCTCACCATACTCAGGTGTAAAATGAGTACCTGGTCGTTAATAGCGTTGTCTCTCCGAAAAAGATTGTAATATCGCCTAACAGGCATTATGTCTTGTCCTACATATTAAGTGTTGCTGTTGGTCAGGGAACCCTTGTAAAGTGCTTTGAGCACGTTCAGTGGATATATAAAAAATTAAAAAGCTCAATTTAATTTGATATTCTTTTGAATAGATAAACCAGAGATAATACATTTTTATTTTAACAACTTAATGAATAATTAGATAAAATTTAATACTATAATCTGTTGAAGAGCTCAGACAAAATATGACACCAACGTCACATAGGCAATAGCAATTGCTTGCTACCCTTTTGATAATACACTGACTATACACAAAGTATTTATTAAGATATTATTAAGACTCCCAACTCCAAATCAGTTCTATTTGCAAATGTGAGTTGAGTTCTATTGAGACCCCTACTAAGTCCTATATGAATGAATAAATAAGCCTGTACTCTACTAATACTAAGCTCTAATTATGAATTATTTACAGGTCAATCAGTATAAGATCATAAGTAAAGTAACGCCATTACAAGTACAGTGGAATCCGTATAAAGTCAATAACACACTTTATAGTCACCTGGAACAACTACAAAAGACGTCTAACTTCTACGTCATTGCACAAGACCGAAGGGCTAGAGCTCAGGTGGTCGCTGGTTCGGATAAGTAAGTAAGTAAGTATAAAGTCAACAATCTTAAAGTCAACTTTTGCTTAAACCCAACACCTCTTGTTGGTCCCAGTTTTTTTTTTTTTTGTTCTTTATCTAAGTGTGTTAAATTGATAATGGATAAACTTGACCTTGCTTAAAATCAACCAATCTTTCCGGTTCGCAGTATTGGCCTTATCCAGATTCCATTGAAGATCTCAATAAATTAGCTATTCCATAAAAATCATACATACCTTGACAAGTTCTCAATTGTCCGATGTGTAATACTTTTTTCTGTTTCTGTGAGAAATGCTGATCCCGCAAGTCCATTTTCATGGGTCGGAATAGAGTCGTGAATCCTTAGTTGTGACTTGAGGTCATCTATAATTTGCTCTTGTCGCAAAACTTCAGATCTGAAGATTTGAAACAAACAATTGTAACATGCTGTATCAGGAACAATTTCCATTTATAACTTTAATCCATAACAATGTGAAATTGAATGTAAGCTTCAAATTAATATACGACAACAGATAAAATGGACGGTTCGGGTTTCCCCTTTTTTTTATTTATTCATCTTAACAACGCCACTACCACATAATCTCATTCATGTTTCATTCATCCTGTTTTGTTGAAAAAGGGGAAACCCAAAACGTCCATTTTATCTGTTTTCGTATACTAAAATGAAGCTTACATTCAATTTCAAATTGTTATTTATTTCTTTGAGCTTCGAACAGCAACATTTACATCAATTTAATCCATAAAACTCAAATTCTTATAGATTGATCTTTCAAAATTTTTGTTTACTAATTTTCAATTTTAAAGAGCCTAAAAGCCCATGACGTCATAGTTTATTTCAGTTTCTGTAGCATGCTTAATACCCATTGGATAGGACGTAAGTCTATCACAAAGTACTTCTTGTCCAATCTAACAGACCCAACTACCTATTCACTGAAACTTGACAACACATTGGATATATAATGGTCCCCTACTTGTGAATCCAGACCTCTACCAACTGACTATCAGGACCTTTACCTTATAGGGAAGATGCTTAAAGATCTATGAATGAAACTTACTTTGAACTTTCAAGCTGTGATTCTAGTCTATCTGACTTTGCTGCATGCAATTTTCCAAGACGTTCCTAGGATGAAGAAAAAAAAAATTGTTACTAAATTAAAAACAAAAACAAAAATAGATAGGGCTATTATTTTCAAAAAGTGAGAAAAGTGAATGGAAATGTTTTAAATTATTAATTAAATATTAAAATAAAAAACAAACTTGAGCTTTCATAAAGCGTAATATCCACTAAACGTGCTCAAAGCACTTTACAATGGGTCCCCGGTCAACAGCAACATTTAACAGGTAAGATGTGACATGACGCCTATTAGGCGATATTACAATTATTTCAAACAGAGACAACGCTGTTATTGGCCAGGTACTCATTTTACACTGACTATGGTGAGAGAATTTGAGTAAAGAGTCTTTTCCAAGGACTCAACTATGCACAGAGCGAGGCTCGAACCCAGAACTTTCCAATCCGAAAGCGAGTGTCTTACCACTAGACGACATAGCAGCACAAATATAGACATAAAAAGGGAAGGGAAAAAAAAAAAAATTATATTGCCCTAATTATAATGTATTTTGCGTCTTTGCATTTGTTAGCTCATTATAAATAAATGTGAGACATCTACCTGACTACTTTGAACATTTTTCTACTACAATAAATTCAATTTAACAAGAATTCAATACAATATTAATGTTGTTTAAGAACATAAATATTTTGATTCGAGCAGAAAAAAAAAGGAAAATAAAAGAACCTAAATAACAATGACATACCAGTTCGACTTGCCACCGCTTGAAATCATGTCGGGTCATCACATTAGAAAAGTTATCAGACAGACCCTGGTCCATAGAACCCATCAACTGTAAAAAAAATAAAATAAATTTTTAAAATCCATTGATATCGATACCTAAGAAACGTTCCATTAAAAAAAGATCAAATACTTGCAAATACTGACTCATTATTATTATTAATAATGATTATAATAATAACAATAATAATAATAATAATAATAATAATAATAATAATAATAGTTATAAGAATAATAATAATAATAGCAATACTACTAACAGTAATTATAATAATAATAATAATAATAATAATAATAATAATAATAATAATAATAATAATAATAATAATAATAATAATAATAAATCATATAACAATAATAATAATAGCAACACTACTAACAGTAATAATAATAATAATAATAATAATAATAATAATAATAATAATAATAATAATAATAATAATAATAATAATAATAATAATAATAATTATAGAAGATGGCATTTGTATATTTGTATGGCATATTTTTTAAAGTATGTAACGCCCAAAGCGCTTATGGTCACATTTTATTATCATAATTATAATCAAAATCCTTACATGAACCAGCTCTCCGCCCTCTTTGAGAATTTCATGAACAACAGTTGATTTGAGTTCATTATGTAAAGATCTGTTTTCCTCCATCACTTCAGACAACTTCATCCTTAGGACAGTCATTTCTTCCTGTAATGTTGACAGCGATAAAAAATGAACTTATTTCAACAAAAGTAGTCAAAGAAAATAAAAATGTACAAAGAAAGTTTCTTACAAATTCTGATAAATTACTTCCCCTTTTCGTGACTGATATAAAAATACTTGCTTTTCAAAAGTTTTGACTGGATGTCGTCATGTAATGATTTGTAAATATCACAATGCGCATTTAATTAATTTTTTTTCAATGACTGATATTGCTAAAAGGAGAAACATGTCAATCGTTCATCACTAGCTAAAAACTGTTTCTCTATGGGAAGGGGGGGAGTTTGAAATGACTCGGGATTGAACAAAAAACAAACACCCTTTCCACATACATTTTAAAAAAATCTAAAACGCAAGCAAACAAAAACAATATTGGAATCAATGTGCATTACTGGTGGTTAATGAACTGACAGATATTTGGCAGTGGTAATAATGAATCTTAATCTTTAACAAGTTTTCTGTGTGAATTGATCTTTGTTAAGATTCATGGGTGAGTAATCTTTGACAAGTTTTCTGGGCAACTAAATCTTTGACCAGTTTTCTCATCTGAATCTGTTCCGCCATTGTTTAGCAATTGTCATGCATAAAAAGGGTATTTGTTTAAGTTAAATTGAACCTTTCCTTTCAAAGATTAAAAAGTGAGCACACGATTTTTTGTAAAAAGATCCATTGGTGCGTAAATTCACATTAAAAATTGACACAAAAACTTGAAAACAAACCACTTGAACTTGAAGTGATTATCAGCAATGATTTAATTTTCATATTCTTTTAAAAAGTCAAAATGAATTGGAAAAGAAAATGTCATCTTCAAGCGTTTTATTGTTCTTGTTGTCTTATGTAATATCAAGTCATTAAAATAAAATTACTACAATTGTCAACATTGAGATTTTAATGTAAAAAATTATGGATTCCAAAATCAAAGGGGGAAAAAAAAACAAAATCTCTAAACAAAAACATCAACATTAACAACACACCACACACACACACACACACACACACACACACAGACGAGCGTGCAGACACTACCCCCAAATGCATAATCCCACTAACTATTACCTTAATATATCTGTATTCCCCCTCCAGGTGACTGGTATAAACAGCCTGGTTTTTTAACATTGTAGCTGCCTCCTCCGGGCTTGGAAGAGGTCCACCATGGGAGGGAGGGATAGGCATTGAGGGACCAGGAATGGGAGACATTTGCTTGATAAGGAATAAAACAAAAGTTGAATTACAAAAGAGAAGGAATATATTTCATAACATCATACCTTGATAAATAGTTGATTGAATGAGACACACATGCGCCTTCCAAGAGAACAACACAACAAATTCAATTTTATAAATACAATAAATAACATTTTGCAGCTGATCAAGACATGAATTCTCTTGTTGAGAGCAAAACATGTAGTACTTCCTCGTCTTCTTCTTCATCCTTGCATTCTGCCTCACTCATGTTTTCACAAGTATTGTTAAAGATGCAAATGCGCCACAGTTCCCTTGAATGTTTCTTCACCTGTTGTTTCAATAGTCTCTGGATGTTATCGTGTTAAGATGGCACTTGGGCATCGGAAGATGAAGACAAGGCAGAGGTGCTAAATCTCTTCTTTGCAAGTGTCTTTACAGTGGAGAACCAGAAAAACTTGCCAGATATTGCTAAAAGAAGTAATATAGATACTACACAATGGCCGATTACTGAAGAGAGAGTAATGAAGAGACTACAAAACCTAAAGGAGAGTAAATCACCTGGACCTGACAAACTTCATCCTTACATCCTAAAAAACTTAGCAGAGCAGCTAGTAGAACCCCTAACCAAGATATTTAACCAGTCGATGAAAGAAGGAAGACTACCAAGGGAATGGAAAGAAGCTAACGTCACAGCCATATTCAAGAAGGGAGACAGAAAAAATCCAGAAAACTACAGACCAGTGAGCCTGACATCTGTCGTCTGCAAGCTCATGGAACAGCTGATTAGAGAAGAAATGGTTGATCATATGACCAAGAACAAACTATTCAGCAAAGATCAACATGGTTTCATGGCGGGAAGGTCTACAGTAACAAACCTACTTGAAACAATGGATGACTGGACGAGAGACCTGGAATTAGGCAACAATTTAGATGTCATATACCTCGACTTCAGAAAGGCATTTGACAAAGTTCCACACTGGCGCCTAATCAGGAAATTGGAACAGTATCAAATTAATGATCAGACAGTCAAATGGGTCCGAGATTTCCTCAAAGATAGAAGACAAAAAGTGATAGTGAATGGAACAGCATCAACAGAGAGACTGGTAACAAGTGGAGTTCCACAAGGAAGTGTACTGGGACCAGTTCTCTTCCTGATTTATATCAATGACTTGCCAGACAATCTATCATCTAAATGTAAAATCTTTGCCGATGATACTAAGCTCTATGGAGTAGCTAATACAGAAGAAGAAAGAAACACCTTACAACAAGATTTGAAAAAGCTTGAAGAATGGTCCGAAATATGGCAGATGGAGTTCAATGTAGATAAATGTGCAGTTCTTCACCTAGGAAAAAACAACAGAGAAGCAAACTATATAATGAAAGAAAAACCCCTGCAGAAATCCAATGGGGAAAAAGACCTAGGAGTATTTATTGATAGGAAGCTAAACTTCAAGAAGCAAATTAAAGATGTTCAATCTAAGGCTAGTAAAACACTCGGAATAGTGAAAAGAAATTTCAAGAATCTGAAAACAAAACACATGACTACCATCTACAAGACTATGGTTAGATCAAAGCTGGAATATGCTAACTGCATATGGTATCCGAAGTTTGAGGGAGACAAAGACTGTTTGGAAAGGGTGCAAAGGAGAGCAACAAAACTTATCACACACCTGAAAGACAAAACATACTGTGAGAGATTGAAAGAATTAAATCTCCCGACCTTAGATTACAGGAGAAGAAGGGGAGATATGATCCAAACATATAAAATAGTAAAGGGAATAGACAGGGTAGAGGCAGGATTCCTTAAACCAAACAAGAACATTCAGACACGAGGAAACAGCAAGAAACTGAAAAAAGAACGTTTTAAAACAAATGAAAGAAGGAAGTTTTTTTCATCTAGAATTGTAAATAACTGGAATAAACTACAAGAAACCACAGTATCAGCAAAAAATTTGAATAAATTCAAAGCAGAGTTGGAGATAAGCAACACCCTAGGAAACAAGTTCAATTATAAAAATTGGTCCAATCATTAATAGATGAGGAGGAGCGAAGGAGACTACACCAAGTCTAAAAGCTCTATACAGAGGTATCCAGGTATCCAGGTATCCAGGTATGTTAGTTTTGATACTGTGACTGTGATTTTAAAAATCACTTATTGAGGGCTTATCTAAAGTCAATAAATAAGAAATATATCTCATGATAATGAAATAAAGAACAAAGATTAAAATCAGTGAATTAAATATTTGATGAAAATATCTCCTGGTCTTACCTTCACAGACGATGACAACATGTCAAACAACTTTGTTGATGCTTGAGATCTTGGTTTGTGATGTGGTGTACCATCTTCCCAAGTCAGAACACGCGGATGAACTGACCTACTAAGTTGATGCTTGCTTTCCACACTGCTTGTTGCTGCAAACGCCTGGGGTCTCCCTCCCAGACTGCTTCTAAGATCATCAAGGCTTTCATTGGCCCTGTCTAAATTGACAAAGACATATATATGAAGAAAATAGTAAAAGGTGGTTGCGAACGAATGGTAAATGTCTAAAGAATCATAAGCTTTATCAGCATCATTGGTTCTGTGGTTCAGTATATTGACCTCTTACAAATTCAAGAGTTTTGTATAAAATGGAAATTTGTTTCCAAATGACCAGCTGGAGTAATAACGCAGCTTCATTTGAAGTGCACACATGGGCTTGATTTAAATGTAGAAAATTAAACAAGATTTAATAATTCCATCAATCTACCTGTTCTGAAGAGGAAAACAATTTGTTAAGGAAGCTTCAAGGAACAATATATAATATAGTACACTGGTATAAATGCTAGATTGCGATTATTGCCAGTTGATCTTGAATTGAAACTCACTATCACTAACCACCAACTTTATGAATGATTGTGGTGCAGGGTCGAGTCGAATGGGTGGCAGAACCGCTTGGGAACTATTTGCATTTTCTCCTCACATTTTTCTTAAATAAGGGAGGCGTTTCATATGGTCCTTGAAAAAAAACTGCTTCAAAATGATACTATAGACCCTACACAAAGAATTTAATATATCTCTAAACAAAACAAAACTCCGGTGCTAAACGTAAAAGGGAGTTTTGTTTCTTCTATTCAGGTTAGTAGCATTTTGAAGCAGTTTCTTTACCTCGGGGACCGTACGGAAGGCCTCCCCTTTTTCTTATGGTGCTTATACTGTTCTGATGCCAATTATGAGCAATTGGCCTTCCCTTCTCTGCATCTTTAATCTTTTCTCAACTTTTCCTGTCCAAACATGAACCAGAGTCAACTAAAACGCTTTTAAGACAATGACAGATGGGAGCTGAATGAAGTTTTAAAACGCACCATATAAAGTGTATTCAAAATCTCCTCCCCCATCTCCGGGGTCTTTGAAGTAATACATTTTATTCCAATTGCACACAAAAGCGATTTGACATGTTGAGACAATTTGAGTTGCCTGTTTTTGTTGACATCTCTACGACTCCATTTTGGTAAAACGAAATTATAAACCAGGGTTGCCAGATTATTTTTCAACAAAATGCCAGGGGAAGACTCAAAAAATGCCAAAACACTCAAAAAGATGCCAAAGTCTGTTGACTCCCACCCCCACTAAGAAAACTACTCACTTTTGATAGACAATTTACTATCATATCCTGGTGGCTTGCGTGTTTTCCTTTCTTTTTCTTTTCTTTTTTTTTTTTTTTTTGAATTATACTAAATTTCCTGTTGGGGTAATTATTTACCTACTGACTACTAAGTGGAGTGGTAAACCACTACACCACGGTTGGATTTTAAGAATGAAAAAGAAATGTGAAGATGTTTGTTTTTACGCGTTTAGAAATAATTAAGAAAAGGTGTCATTTGAAGTATAATATACAAGAAAAGAAAATGCCAAATGAAAATGCCAAATGCCAAATGATTTTTCTAATGCCAAACGGTTTTCAAAAATGCCAGATTTTTGGAATCTGGCATTTAAAATGCCAAACTGGCAACCCTGTTATAAACGGGAAAAATCAAGTGTACGAAGAAATTCAGGATGAGAGAAGGATTAGAAGAACTGCCAGCTTGATTTTTTATTTGCCAAATTTACCTCCGCCACCCCTACCCCACTACCACCAAATCAAGGAGAGAGATAATAATTTGCCTTTTAAATGCCTTTTGGAAGAGCCGAGTTTGCAATTTTGCAATGGGGTTTGGGGGGGGGGTTGAGGGTGGTGCATTATTCTTAAAATAACTTTATTTTATTTGTGATGGATATACTTTTTTCCTTCATAATTTTATTACATTATCTGAATGTACATTTTTCTCGAGTCATCATTATGTCTTTTTTCTGCCACGTACGACTTAATCTATTTGGCATTATTTGCAGATTTGATCTGGTAAAGCTGGAGGAGCCCTCTGAATCTGAAAGTGGAAAGTGAAAGTGGTCCCTGTTCAATTTTTAGATGAAAATTTCGCCTTCTTTCCTTCTACTCCAGTCTGGCTAAACAAAAATCACAACTATGGATGACATTTCTAATGTAACTGTTGAACCATGTACTGATTCAAAATACATCAGGCCGAGAAGAATTCACTATAAACAGGTAATAATAAGAAGTACCAGAGTGACAATTTAAATTAGATTATATGACGTTATATTTAATCATGGAATGATATGTTATGTTACACTTTGATAATGTTGCTCTAATGCTCATGTGACGACAAATGACTGAGGTGAATTCGAGGACGTAGGTACTTTCATAAAGATGTGGTCCCTGTCAAGGGTGTTATTTTACCGATGTTTAGTTTTGTTGGCCTGACGTTTTGTGTGACCAATGTCAGCCAATTTACCCCCCCCCCCCCCCCCAATTTTATATATCTTTGCCAAGAATAGGAATAGGAACAATTTCTAAAATTGCTGGCAAAAAGGGATCAATTTCTAAAAATAAGGGCATTTGTGTGTATTTATCCAATTCTTATAATTTTTAAACAAAGCACACACACACACAAAAAAAATAATAATATAATGAAAAATAAAAATTTTTAAAATTAATGTCCATTTGGAAAAAATACATGTGAAAGGAAATTTTATGAATTAAATTGACAAGCATGTTATATTCGATAATTCTCAAAGGAAATGATAGAGGATAGGTCACATTATTATGTACATTGGCGATCAAAATAGAAATTCATTATAATTATAATGTTGGGATAAATAAATAAAAAAGATTATTTATAATATAATCGATATGGGGCATTTCCATGGATTTACATGCTTTTAACAATGTTTCTATTTTCCCCCCAACTGTCCATATGGAACCGTATTTCCAGTTCATACAGTACCAGCTGTCCTTTTTGTACTAAATCTTAAACTATCTATCACTGCCAGGTACTCATTCACAGCTGAGTTGAGTGGGGTTATATTTGTAAAGTGCCTTACCCAAGAGGGACATAACGTCGGGGCCAGAATTTTCCATGATCACTGTCACGAATCCAGTCACAGACAATGTTTAACATCGCTTGATTTTGTGACAAGATGAGACACTCTAGGTACTGATGAGCCACCGAGCTGCAAATTATTCCACAAGTGCGGCTATGTGGTCTTGTGGTATGACACTCGTTTTCAGATCAGAAAGTCCTGGATTCGAGCCTCGCTCAGCTCATAGTTGAGTCCTCGGAAAAGGTTCTTTACTCACATTCTCTCACCTACTCAGGTGTAAATGAGTACCTGGCTTAACAGTTGTCTCTGCTGAAAAATTGTAAAATCGCCTTACAGAGTCATGTCCGTTCTATATGTTAAATGTTGCTGTTGCAAGGGACCCCTTGTAAAGCGCTTTGAGCACATTTAGTGGATATTGCACTATATAAAAGCTCAATTAAATTTTTTTTTTTTTTTTTAAAGTAAATCCAGTTTCTACACTTCCATGGGGTTGTTGCAGGGTGGATATTCTTAGGCCTTGATTTTTTCATTCTATTGCCTTGTTTACAATGTTTTCTTTCTATTTAAAACATCTTTTACATGTTTTCATTTTTTTTCATTCAGACTGACGTTGAATTGAGTAAAGTGTAAACTAATTTATATTTCCAAACTTTGCAGTAACAGCCAAGAAATTGGAAATCAAACTTTATGTTGTTGAAAATGATCATAAATTATGATTTAATATGAAATAATATTGCACTCTGCAATATATAATATGGGCTTGGAACAGCTAAATTGTAGTCTATGACGGAACGCACTTAGCCTAAATAAAATTGTCGAAGGTCTTTTGTCTGCTCCAATATAGTATGGCTAGCGTTTCAAAACGGAGTCTCTTTGTGGCTTTGATTTGAGTCTAATGTATCCTATTGGGTTTTCTCTTTCGAAGTCGCTGGCTTGGATGGAGAGTGTTATTTCTAACTGATTACAGATGGCTTTAGTAAATATAGGTTGACGTTCATTGCAATTACTTTTGCTTCATTTATCAAGTTTTACTTTATTAATCTCTTGTCTATTGGAGCTTGGTAGATAAGTGTATCATTAACAGTAATTGAATACATTTCAATTGCTTTTTGTTGTTTGATTTTTTGTCCATTGTAAAATAATTGGATTTAAAAAAATAGGTTGAGCTTTATATAGCACAAATCACTAAGCAGCTCAAGTGCTTTCAGGGGTCCTGACCAACAGCTAACACGTACATGGGCAACACTGTTTACACAGGTATCATTTTACACTGTACGGTGAGTATTGAGTAAAGACTTTTCCAAGGACTCGATATTGCTGAGCAGGCCGAACAGACCATCTGATCCGAGCGTGGGTCATACACAAGACACTATCGCACAGAAAAGTTGGATACTTTTTATCTATTTCATTTGTTTCTAAAGTTCTCAAAAACAAAGTCAATTTGTTCCATAGTTTTTAGGTGAAGATGGGCACTTAGCTAAATAAATTTGCGACTTTTAGTCAACGTATTCGTTTTATCACCAATCCCAAAAGTGATGGCTCTTCTACGTGGTAGTTTCCTTCATTCCAAACTTCATATCTGTTCTGTTTTTATCTTTTTGGTGCTGCTTCTACATGCATACTTCTTGTTCAAGGGTGTTGGGATGGGGGGTCAGGATTGGTACGATAATCGTAGTGTGTTTGTAAATCATTAAAAGGATGGAAAGAACCATCTTTTTTTAGTTTGAAACTCCGACTTTGTGAAACTGTTTTTAATCTTAATTAGAAACTTTGGCTGTCTTTTTACTTAAATATCATTTTCACATCACTTCAAAAAAAATCTTCCAAAATTTTGGATACGTTCATGATAGTAACTTTATTTTCTTTCATGACAATTTTAGAATGGTGTTGACAAGATTTGGGATGCTATGAAAGTGCATGATGGGTAGGTATGTTGTTGCTATAATTCTCTAAAGTAGTTGCCTCTTTGCTGTTCAGTTGGATCAATGCCTAATGATAGCTGTTAAAAACTGCTGATGATAAGTCATCATCAAAAATATTCCAATTACTGCTATAATCATCACCCTAACAGACAAGGTTTTATGTCACTTTATCCTGATATCTTATTTTGCCATTTTTACAAAGAAAGCTATTCGATCGGAATTAATAACCAAATAAGTAGTGGGAACAAAAATCATGATTTAAAATAAATTTTGTCATGTTGTTAAAACATTAATAATTGTGTTGGAGTTTCTGAATTTATCTCAGTAAATTTTCAAGCTGTAGGCTCTATCTACCCCACTGATTTCCTCCTTCGATGTTGTAATTTATGCAGAGCTTTGAAGTGTCAAGTAATCCCAAGCATGTTGTAACACAACTTTTTATGAACAAGAGTTGAATAAAAAATGCTGATCTTTTGATATTACTGCTTTAAAAAATTGTTTTTCATTTCATTAAGAGGAGAAAAGAGAAATTAATTAGTTAAATAATAATATGAAAAAGGCAAGCCCTCTAAACTTAAACTCGATTTGATATTTTGATTTTCTTGTTGATAAAAAACTTTTGATATTCATTAATTGGTAGTTGTTGTTTTGATTTTGATTTTTAATAAGAGATAGTGAAATACTGTTAGTATAGATATAAGTGTATAATATAAACATGTTTTATTTTTATTTCAGGGTGGTCATCCTTGTATTCAACAAAACCAGAAATATATTTGTTTTTGTCAAACAGTTTAGACCAGGTAAAATTCCTATTTTTGTATTATAGATTTACACTTAATATTGTTGTGGTTAGTCATAATTTATCGCATTACTTATACGTCGTAATGTATAGAAGATTTTGATTGCACATTACGTGTACTGGTAGCTTGTCTGACCAGTAATCAGAAGGTCTGAAGTTCAATCCCCAGTTGAGGTCGACTCATTTTTTGGGGATGTTTTTTCTTTCTTGCATTTTTCTTTCTTTGTTTGTCTGGCACCTTTCATACACCTTTGTTCTGATCTTTTTCAGATCACTGGTGCCTGCTCCTTAATATCTTAATTTGGTCATGTGAATTTGAGTCATCTTCACTGTGTTTTTATTTTGAGCCAAACTCTTGGCCTTGGTTTAAGGTTTATTTAATCTGTTTTAATTGTAAGATTTTATTTGGATTGCCAAAGACAGGTTTTCATTTTAGCAAAAATTAAACAAAAATTTAGCTACAATATATGGCAAGAGAAAATGTGATAATCTTTCTCTATCTTTAAGTATTACGTAAATTACATATGACATATTTCGTGTTTACTTGAAGAAGGCCAAAGGCCGAAATGTCATTTGTTTTATGTTGTTCCCTTATATATGAGTCACATTTATTCACTTTATCTTACTCTTCATATTACTTAAATTGTTTAGAGTTGAACATAACACTTCATTTTGATAACATACAAGTGGGTATCATTTTCTCTTCCAGCCATTTATATTAGTGGTGTTAAAACTGAAATGAAAGATGGAGGTGAGACTGTTGATACAAGCAAGTATCCTGGCTCCTTGGGTATCGCTATAGAATTGTGTGCTGGCATCATTGACAAAGACGTGCCACTTGTTGAGATTGCTAAGATGGAAGTTTTGGAAGAATGTGGTTATGATGTTCCCTTGGAAAAGATCCGAAAAATCACTTCTTGCAGGTAAAAAGAAAATAAAAAAATAAAAAATTCACTTGATTCATCCCCAAAGTGATATTTGTCTTTAAGGCCTATTCCAAGGGAAGACTGGAATAACCCAGGGTCAGCCGCAGTGCAGTGCTGCAAAGTGAGCTAGGGCTAGGTGACTTGCTCAAGGCCACACAACGAGGCGGGTAGTCAAACTCGGTACCTTTTGGGTACGAAGCAAAGACCGTACCGCTGAGCCACTCTGCTGTGATCTATACAATATTTGCTGCTGGATTCTAGCATTCTCTCGGGAGAAGCCAAAAAGCATGCTAGAATTAGAGCGTACCAAAATACAATGCTCGGGAGGTAAAGACATTATATAGCATTATATAGCGGAGCGTGGTGGAGTTCGGCATGCTAGAATCCAGTGATTACTTTATGACATACAGGAATCTTATTAATGTTCATTTCTGTAGTATGACCTAAAAGTGATGCAAGAACATTCAAACTCTTTAAAAAACAATCTATTGGTGATTGTATGTAGCTACTTCTTTTCTTGTTCCTCTTTCTCGTGCTCTTCTTTATCTTCTTTTAGATCACGGTTGCCAATGTCTGCACCAGATGACAATGATGATGCACAAAATGTTATCCTCAAAATGTTATACCCAAAATGTAACAATGGTGTCTTTAACTTTAATGAATAAAAGGGGGTCCTGATAGCTCAGTTTGTAGAGTGCTCGCTTCACACGCAAAGGGACCAAGTTTGATCCAGGGTGAAGTCAAGAGATTTTTCTGACCCCCTTGTACACCCAACAGTGATTGGGTAACTGTGTCTGTTATGTCTGGCAGAGAGTACTTTGCAATAGACAAGCATCCTTTCCAAAGAGTAGCAAGCAATTGCTATTTTCTGTTTCACGCTATAGAAACTGGGATTGACTTTTGTTTCATGGGCCTCATGGCTCTCTGATGGACTACTTTCATTTCACTTACCTAATGAATCAATATGCTTATCTTTATCTGGCAGGGGTGGAGTTGGTACAAGTGGAAGCAACGTTCATCTCTACTATGCTGAAGTGACGGATGAAATGAAAAAGACGTCTGGAGGTGGAATGGTCTCCGAAGGGGAGTTAATAGAAGTGATTGAAATGTCCCTTGATGAAGCCAGGAATCTGATGTTTGATGAAAGCATTAATAGAGTAGCTAGTCTTATGTTTTGTCTATATTGGTTCTTTGACAATATATGGAAGAACAGTGCAGCCCATTTATAATGACATCCGTTACAGCGACTTCCACTCTATTGCGACAGAGAGTCTGAATCCCGTTTATTTTCCCATATATCATTAGAAATATTTTTGAAAACTCGTCATAACAACGTACATTTTAGTAAAAACCCTGTATAGCGACATTAATATGGCTGTAATCGCCAACTTCAAATTGACAGTTATGCAAAATTGTTGGTCCAATAATAATGATAACAATATCTTTCTTTAATGTCCATGAAGGCAATTTTTCATTTGGTTACAGCATATACATAATATACGTGAACAGACATAAATTTTTTTTTAAAGTGCAAAAAAAACCCTAAATAACCCCCAAAAAAACACACATACACACACAATAAAAATGAATTCCTGTATGATATCCAGTGTTTTCCAGACCAGTTGGTGTGTGCATTTTCTGTTGGTAAAATAAAGCGAGACAAGGTTACGAATGGGTACCTGACTGTACCATCACTGGGAGGTCCATATTGTTTCTTGGGGAAAAGTTTGCATTATAGTATACTGTATATTATTAGAGAAAAAAAAATTCTCAAAAACAAAACAAAACTGTATATTTGTTATTAGTTGTTTCAACAATGTATTCAAGATATTTACTTCTGTGATTACAATTCTTTATATTCTTGTAAATATGTTTTTATAACGATCTCAATGAAGTGCATTTGTTTAGAGTTTAAGATATGAATTCTTTTTGTTTGATTTTTACCAGTCTTCCTCCTGTGATTATCTCTTCTCATGTTTGCTGTGTGTTTCAGACCCCTTGAGGTGGATCGTCTCTGGAAGGGAGTTAACTCTCTCCTTACCGATCATTTTCAGTATTTTCCCAAAATGGCAGGCTTACCCAGTTTTTAACACAAACAAGCTCTTTACAAAACAACTTTATGTTCTTATTAATTAAACAAAGATCATTCTTCAAGGTTTGTGATGCACAAAATAAATCTGAATTTTAAAAATGTATACTGTGTCGTAACAAAAGTGACGATTTTGATGCAGGTGGTAATCTATTGATGAAGCCAAGAATCTGATGTTTGATGAAAGCATTAATAGAGTAGCTAGTCTTATGTTTTGTTTATATATTGTTTTTTTTGATAATAATATATAGAAGTAGGTGTGATAGCTGATGAATGTGTACTGGAGATATTAGTTATTAATCCTGCTGGCATGAGAAATTATTAATTGTTGATTATAAGTATCCTTGGCATGATTAACTCTTATCATAGACTGCTGAGTGGGGTTCCCGAGTTTCCATAATGGGCAGGGAGGAACTTGCTGTGATTCTATCCCCCTCTATCTGTTTTCCAATAGTTTTCTGTCTTTGACTTGGAATGAGATTACTTAGTTTTGTCCTGACCCTGGCTGGGGTCCTTTGCTGGGAGGGAAACAGTCGAATGTTTTGGGAGATGATATTCTTTCTCTTTTAAATCATCTGTCTGTTATGCACTGTTATTTTTAACATATGATTTGTAAACATTTGAGTGTATTCATCCTTGTGGAGACCTGTGCTTGTGCCAGGATGAGACATTTAGGTGATCTGAAACTAAGTACACTGATAGTGTACTCTTGGAATCTACATTTGTTCCCTATTTTAACCAATTGCTCTTTGTCTTACTTTTTCCTCATATCCTTTTAATTTTACATCTAGAATGATTTACTATTCAATTGTCTTCCTTTTTCTTGGCGCTGATATGACCTAGGTGTGTTGCAAGCGCCGTAAAACCCTTTTAAATAAACAAACATATCATAGACTGAAGGGTAATCACAACAACCAATATAAATATGAAAAGATTTATTTGGAAAATAAATATTCTTTTCGAGGAAGGAAATTATATTTTACCAAAATTTGAATTATTTGCTCCAATTTTGGATTTCAAAAGTTCAATTTCTGGGTGGGGATCCTGACTTCCCATAGTGCAGGGAGGTACATACTGTGTCTTCTATCCCCCCATACCTGTTTTCCAATTGTTTCCTGTCATTGTCTTGGAATGAGAGTCCTGATCCTTGCCGGAGTTCCTTGGCTGGGAGGGATATAGTCGAATGTATAGTTATAGTTTTGGGAGATGATATTTTTTTCCTTGTAAATCATCTCTCTGTTATGCATTGTATTATGTTTAGTTTACATATTATATTATATGATTGGTAAACATTTGAGTGTATTCCTCTTAGTTGGGACCTGTGCTTGTTTCTGGATGAGACTTTTAGGTGATCTCAAACTAAGTACACTTTGACGGTGTGCTCTTGGAATCTACATCTGTTCCCTATTTGAACCAATTCCCCTTTGTCTTACCATTTCTTTTGTGCTTTAATTGTAATTCTAGAACTTTTTACTATCCCATTGTCTTCCTGTTTACTGGCGCTGTATGACCTTAATGTGTTGCAAGCGCCGTAAAACCCTTAAAAACAAACAAAACAAAAGTTCAAGTTTTGATGAAAAGTAATGAAAATACAGTGGAATCCGATAAAACTAACACTGCCAGACCAGGAAGATTGGTTGACTTTAAGCAAGGTTGACTTTATCCATTATCAATTGAATGCAGATAAAGAACAAAATCTGGGACCACCGAGAGGGGTTGACTTTAAGCAGAAGTTGACTTTAAGAGTGTCGACTTTATGCAGATTCTACTGTACGGTTATTGCACATAGCAATGATTATCTGTTTAAATTGTACTACATTAACACTGCACCAATTATAAAGCATTTTAAGGTGAGAATTCATATAGGGTTAAAAACAGGCATTTTGGATAGATATATATATTTTTACCTAAAGATATTCAGATTTCTTTTTGTTAGTTGGCTGTGACAGGTCTGCTAGTGCTAGAGCCTCAACGTTATGGCTTATTGATTTGAAGACTATATAAGATACTTCAGATTTGTTGGGGGTTTTTTTTCAGAAAAAAAATGACTGCTTTATTAATCTTAATATCCTTTGTCCACACCAAAACAACGAAGCTTAATCATGGCCGGACAACAATTTTTTTTATGTTCAAAGGAATTTTATTCAGTGCCTACTTACTTACTCCTATTAACTCCTTCCGGAACATAGGGCGTCCACCACGAATCTTCCCCCCTCCCACGACATTTTGAATTCTAAATTTAGCATTCTTCACCACAGTGTTGTCGCTGACCTTGGGGGTTCCAGTCAAGTGCTGTCCTTGTGATGGATGTCCTTGGCTGAGAGGGAAACAGTCAAATGTATAGTTCTAGTTTTGGAAGGTGATATTTTTTTCCTTGTAAATTATCCCTCTACTTTGTTTCATATATATATACTATGAATTGTAAACATTTTAGTGTGTTCCTCTTAGTGGGTTTTCTGTGTTTGTGTCTGGGTGAGACTATTAGGTAACCTCAAACTAAGCACACTGATCGAGTGCTCTTGGAATTTTCATCTGTTCCCTATATTCGAACCATTCCCGTTTGTCTTACTTTTCCTTTTATGCTTTTGATTGTAAATCTAGAATTTTTTTCAACTATCCCATTTTCTTCCTTTTTACTGGCGCTGAAATGACCTAAATGTGTTGCAAGTGCCGTAAAACCTTTAAAATAAATAACAAACAAAACTTTCTGTGTTTTTGAATGTCATGATTTCCTGTTCCAGTGTCTTTGTTAAGGGAAATCCATATTGCCTAATGTGTGAAATCATCCCCCCTTCAGCCTTAAAGCTACGTATTGGAAACACAATGGCACATGGAGCGTGACCTAGTCATGATCATGCGCTATACAAATGCTACATATACAGTATTCGCTGGATTCTAGCACGCTCTTAAGAGAAGCCAAAAAGCCGTCCCTCCAGGAAATTGCGGTGCTTGCGGCCGCAATTTTTCACCGTTACCGCAATTTTTTTCAATTTTCCATGTTCTGGAGTCACATATAATCATATAATGCTGAACATAGTAAATACTACTGCCACCGTCACACAAAACTATTAAAGATTTCGCGAGTAGCTTCCCTTGACAACACAGGAAGTAGATAATTCATTGTTTTCATCAATCGATTGACTCATCCCGGCAATTTATCATCCTCTGGTAGGCTTTTGTTGGATTTGTGACGGTATCCTCGATCTCGTTACTCCCGAGTTCCACTGTATTATTATGATGTATAGATGTACTTGGAAATATAATAATAATAATAATAATAATAATAATAATAATTTTTAAAATTTATGAGCTTTTCTACTTTGTTCTACTTTATAATTGTTAGGAATCCATGCATCCAAGTGTTGGTTTTTTTTGTTTTTTTTCTAAATCTCCTGGTGGCATCCCCTGCAATGTCAATATCAATGTAATTTAATGTAATTTATGGACACAATACTGCATAATGCTATACCAACTAAAATTAGTGGACTGTGCTTGTCATAGAATTAAAGCAAGAATAAATTATTGTGCGCTGTTTATTGAAAACGTCTTAAATTTGCAATTTTTGGAATTTTGGGTGCAATTTTTTGGGTTTTCATTTGCAATTTTCCTCGGGGACAGAAAAAGGACTGCTAGAACTAGAATCCTAGCGTGTCAAATCCAATGCTCATGAAGGTAACAATTGATTAAATTTGGTCGCTCAGATGAAACGTGTAGTATTGCAGAGCGTTCTGGAATGCGGCTTGCTAGAATCCAGCCAGTACTGTATTATTATTGTCACTGTTGTTATTATTATTATTATTATTATTATTATTAATAATTTTATAATTATCTTTTTCATTGTTTATTTAGAAAAGTTTTATGAGGAAATTTTATTTTTAAATGAGTGAAGAATATAATATATATCTATATTTAAGAATACACCCCCTCCCCACCCCCCAAAAAAAACACATTGTTTTTGTTTTTAATAGTCCGATCATGTTATATAATACAATTTACTTTTTGAAATATCTCATCACGATTCTTTTTTATTTGTAAATAAAATATGATGTTGGCAGACTTTTATAAATTCCATACCATGATTTCTTACTTCCTTCATGAATTATTTTTGGCATGCTTATTTATGTGTAAGGAGTCCCAATAGGTCGGTAGAGGACGAAGATCAATCCTGGTTGGGTAGGATTCCTGACCTCCCGTTGTGGTCAGGGAGGCACATACTGTTTCTTCTATCCCCTTATATCTGTTTTCCAACATGCTTTCTGTCTTTGTCTTGGAATGAGATTACTTGGTTTTGTCCTGGCCCTGACTGGGAGGGAAACAGTCAAATGTATAGTTAGAGTTTTGGGATATAATATTTTTTTGTCTTGTAAATCATCTGTTACGTACATGATTCGTAAACATTTGAGTGTGTTCCTCTTAGTGGGGACCCGTGCCACGGTTGTAATAAAAAAAAAACTTGAACTTTTTAATATAGCGCAATATCCACTAAACATGCTCAAAGAGCTTTACAAGGGGTCCCTGACCAACAGTAACACATAACAATAACATATAGAACAAGACCAAACACCTGTCAGGCGATATTACAATTTTTTTTCTGACAAAAACAACGCTGTTAACGGCCAGGTACTCATTTTACACCTGAGTACGGTGAGAGAATGCGAGTAAAAAGCCTTTTCCAAGGACTCAACTATGCGCTGAGCGAGGCTCGAACCCAGGACCATCCGATCCTAAAGCGAGTGTCATACCACAAGACCACATAGCAGCACAACAATGAAATGAGAGAATACAAATCAAACACGAATAATAAATCATATTAAAGCAAATTAAGTATTTTCATTTTCAATATTTTATTTTTTCAAAACAAACAAACTAAATGTTTCATTTTCATTGGACACACACACACACACACTCAGTCTCTCATGCACACACACATACACACAGATGATAAAATACAAACACGAGCAAACAGTTAACATCTCTCTCACACACTTACTCAGCGTGACACCGCCATAATAGTTCTTTAGCTTCTTTGACCATTTTCATCCTAATGTTCATTTGTCAGGATTAGAAACACTTCCAATTCAATACTGTATTTCACAATTTCGGAGATTGTAGGAAAGGTCATGAAGTTATATGTTATGGAAATTTTGGAACTGAAAATTAAAACATTTTTATATATATATATATATATATATATATATTTATGAGTGTTGGTGGGTACTTGTAGGTACGAAAGTGCTCGATAATGGTGGTTAGAGCTAATATATAATGTAAATTTTCACTCACATTTTTTTGCCGAGACGACTCGTTTCTGTGTTCCTTACACTTCCTCAGTCGGATTATGCCGACTGAGGAAGTGTAAGGAACACAGAAACGAGTCGTCTCGGCAAAAAAATGTGAGTGAAAATTTACATTATATATATATATATATATATATATATATATATATATAGAGAGAGAGAGAGAGATAGAGAGAGAGAGAGAGAGAGAGAGACAGACATAGAGATAGAGAGAGGGAGAGAGCTAGAGTGAGTAACTGTCTTCATGTGAAAATGTGATATTTGGTCCAAGCATTTTTCACATCTAACAAGACCTCTGAATAGACATTTTTATTTGTTTTATGAATATTCATGAACAGTTTTAACACCACCGTGTATGAACATGGACTTAATCAAAAAACTGATCCTCGTCCTAGCTGACTTTGGAATATCTCAAGTTAACTTCAGAGGTAAAATGTTTTAAACCCCCCCCCCCCCCCCAAAATAATATAAAACTTATGGGGGGGGGGGGGGGGAACAGGAATCACATCACAGTTATTGGACGGGAACGACGTGCACTTAATTGTAACCACTTCATTATGGGCTCACTGTTGTAATGGAAATCTCAAAAAAAAAAATAGCGCAAAAAAATGTCCACTACAACAATGTTAAACTAGGCCCAAAATTGCAATTGGATGTCAGACCTGGATATTTGTCTATTTTGGACGGAATCAAAGTGCAAACAAAATTTTAGGAATAAAAAATAAAGCTGCTCAAGAAAACACTTATTTCATACTTAACTTGGCTCCTGTGACAAGCAAAGCCCTTTTTCTTTGAAGGCACATCATTTTTATTCTTATCCTCCTTTATGCCTGTAAATGTACCTGGTATTTTTACACTGTACAGATTTTAAGGCCACTAAAAATGTGTTATAAATTTGAACAAATTATCGCAACTACATCTGGCAATGCTGATAGTGACAAAAAGTAAAATAGGATGAAATTTTTAAATGATTGCCGTTAAATCCCATTTTGACTACACTGATCCCCCCCCCCCCCCTTTTAATGAAATTGAGATGGTAACAATCATTGATACTCTAGCTAACTCCTGGCTTGTGGGAAACTGAACCTATATGTTCCAAGTGACACAAGGCTGCTAGAAGCTGTGGACTGTAAAAAGTAATAAACAAAAATGAATATAACAACTAAAAAAAAGAACAAAATACCAAACACGGAACGTTTCGGGCTCAAAACCCTTCTTCAGCCAACATTTTAAAAATAAATACATAAATACATTACTAAATTCCAGATATTTTTTAGGTCCTCTCTATAGAAAAATCTTGGACTTTTTGGTATTTTGTTCTTTTTTGAAACTGTTCTATTCATTTTTGTTTATTACTATATGTTCTACCACACGTCGAGTCTCACACTGCCAGTACATTTGATTGAGGGGATTGTAACTTTTTACAAGGAGGAAATTCCTCTCTGACTCCAAAATTGCTGATTTCGGTGGCTGTGAGGAAAACCATCAACACCGATCAAGTCAACAAACGCAACACTGCCTATCATCAGCTATTTCCAGGACAGACGAGAAGAGCTTTGCATCTCAAACCTTCCTCAACACCACCTTCTGGTATCACATACTCCTCCGAATTTCGGTCAGGTCCGACCTCCAGAAGGTTGCTGTTGCTTTCCAGCATGTCTTTCAGGTACCAAGTGCCACAATACTTGCTTTTCCCCTGATGGGTGTATATCTTGAAGTCTGCACTTTTAGAGAGAATGTCGACAAACTTATTATCACTGTCCACTGTCCCACCACCATCCCAATAATAAAGGCCCTTTACTTCATCATCTTGCCTGAGACAATTAAGTGAATGGCTTTCTACTGTGTCTCTCTTGATGGCTGTAAAAAACCCTGTGAAAGAAATAAAGGTATTCCACTGTATTATTATCATTATAACTATTATTATTAGATTATATTACTATATTAATAATAATTATTATTATTATCATTATTATTATTTTTTTAAAATTATTATTATTATCATTATTATTGTTTAAAATTATTATTATTATTATTATTATTACAATGGAACTCGGATACAATACAACAGGGATAGTGGGATTAGCAACAACAACAATATCCCCGCTGAAGCCAAGTCCCACTATACCCATGCATGCATTATTTCAAGGGAGACAATACTGAAGGAATCTTTTTTTTAAATGCAAGGAACACATTTTGAGTTATCTCCCCTAAGTAAAAGTAAATAAATGAATCAGGACAACCCGACTATGACTTCCATCCCTTTAACTCACCCCCCACCACTCCATCACTTACTTCAAAACAAAAGACGGGTTGGAACAGAGTAATGGTTAAATTTCTACCATCCTCCTTTCTTCTACTTTCCATCCACCCATCCTTAAACCTCCACACCCCATTGACAGCTGCAACCAATACTAATACTAACTGCACTTCAAAACTCAAGTAACGGACCGTCCCACTGATACGAAGAGACAGCCACAGGCTTCATATTAAAAACTTAATTATCCACTCACCTTTCATTAAGCATAATTTCCTCATCAGTCAACAGTTGCACACCACTAACTCTTCAGATTCTTCTTCTTCCTCTTCTTCTTCTTCTTCTTATTATGATCATTATCATTATTATCATTCCTGTTAAAAATAATTTTTATCATAACCATCCATCATCTTCATTAACATCATAAAAATGTCCGTAAATAAAATGTCAAACTCACCAGTGACAAGAGCCCAATGTGCCTTGTGTCCTTTAGCCTGACAAGGCCCATGGTTTTTGTCGGCATCATATCTGAATGACAGATTTAAGCCTGGTATACTTCAACTCATTACCACTAATTCTAAACACACAAGACCTGTTTTGTTTGTTTGTATTTTAGGGTTTTACAGCACTTTTAGGTCATTTCAGCACCAGTAAAACGGAGGAATGTGGGATAGTAAAAAATTATAGATTTACAATTAAAATCACACTAGAAAAGTAAGACAAAAGGGAAAGGGTAACGTAGGCAACAGATGGTACAAATAGGTAATAGATTTAGATTCACAAATAGGTAATAGATTTAGATTCCAAGAAGCATACTATCATTGTGCATAGTTTGAAATCACCTAAAAGTCTCATCCATCCACAGGCACAGGATCCGACTAGGAGGAACAAACTCAAGTGCTTACATTATAAATTCAAAACATCAAATATAACAATACATGACAGAGAGATGATTTACAAAAAAAAAAAACATCTCCGAAAACTATAACTATACAATCGACTGTTTCCCTGCCAGCCAAGGACTCCGTCCAGGGAGAGGACAAGACCAGGTAATCTCATTCTAAGACAAAAACAGAAAGCAAGCTGGAAAACAGATTATAAGGGTATAGAAGACAGAGTGTAAGTAACGATCCTGCCCTCCATGGGAGGTTAAGAACCACACCCAGCTAAAATGACCTCACTACATCTCAATAAAATATGACCAGTTGATCATATAATATATAAGTAGTCCTTCAGAGCCATTCGGCCCATGGAGCCGGAGTTTATCCCGGTTTCTCTAGTGTGAAACGGATAATAGCTATTGCTTGCTACCATTTGGTTAGGACGCTAGTCTACTGCAAAGTACTTTCTGCCAAATCTAACAGATTCAGCTACCCATTCACTGCTGGGAGGACAGAGCGGTCAGAAAAAAATCTCGACAGCACCCGGGATATGGATCTCAGTCCCTTTGCATGTGAAGCGAGTGCTCTACCCCCCCCCCCCCCCCCCCCCCCACCCCTCAGTTGATCATGCTGGTTATAAAACACTTGTCTCAATTTGTGATCCATCATCTCCAAACAGTATTATTATGTGGTCTTGTGGTATGACACTTGCCTTCAGACTGTAAGGTCCAGGGTTCGAGTCCTGCTCTGAGCCATGCATAGTTGAGTCCTCGTAAAAGACTCTTTACTAACTTTCTCTCATTGTACTCAAATGTAAAATGAGTACCTGGCCGTTAACATCAGCAACATTTGCATTACGAGTCTTAAAAGTGCACAGTTGAGTCCTTGTAAAAGACTATTTACTAACATTTTCTCAGTGTACTCAGGTGTAAAATGAGTATCTGGCCGTTAATAGTAGCAAAAACATTGACGTTACACTCACAAAACAAAAAATTATGTCGATTAGAAGAAAACTGAATTGTTAAAAAAGATAGTGGAAGAAAACTTGGGGGAAAAAAGGATACGGAAAAAGTAGAAGATTATCTTCTAACAAAGCTTTAACAACAATCCATGATGCTCCTTTGCCACTAAACTGTTCATTGGACGTCAATGTCACTAGTTTCACATCGCAATCCAGAAACTGTGAGGCCAATCTTTGCATATACAAGGCTGTGGGGAGAAGCAATAATAATTTTTTTTTTTAAATCATGATTAAACCAGCATGTATGAAGTCCCATCATCAAATAAAAATCTATTCTTTTAAAAAAAATAGGATTGAGGGTCAAAATTGTTTTATTTTTAATTTAAAAAATTAAACTTTTATAGCGCAATATCCACTAAACATGCTCAAAGCGCTTTACAAGGGATCCCTGGACAAAAGGCAACACTTAACATGTATGAAGAGCCTGATGCCTGTAAAACAGAGACAACGCAGTTAACTGCCAGGTACTTATTTTACACTTGAGTACGGTGACAGAATATGAGTAAAGAGCCTTTTCCAAGGACTCAACTAGGCGCAGAACGAGCCTCAAACCCAGGATCTTCCAATCAGAAAGCGAGTGTCATACCACAAGACCACATAGCCACCGTTTTCCTTACAGCCAATGCCACCACATCTATAGAGGTACTATTAGTAGAATCTGCTTATAGCCCATGTTAAATTTTTTTCCAACCAGCACAGAATTACTAGCAAATCTAAAAATCATAAAACTATTTTTTACAGATTGATAAATGAGCAACTTGCAAACCTTTTTTAAATTAAGGGTAATTTCTATCACCCACCGACTCAAATGATTATTTTAAAAATTCGCTCGGGCAATTCCACAATACAGTAGAATAATAATTAAAATGAATGGGTGCCTGTTCATGATAGCCTTTGTTTATCCACAAATATTACGGATTCTCCATTTGATAATTAAAAAAAGTATTTTTTAAAAATTCCCTTCACTCATCCCCACAGGGAAACATGTCCTCAAAAAAAATAATTCAATACCTAGAAATGGCCATGGATAGGAGAGAACGAAAACAAATAATAATAGTAATAACAATATAGTGAGCTGTCCTGAGCGGGAAGTGTGATGACTGTTCAGGGAAAGGAATATAAATCGAAATAGTAGATGAGAAGCACTGACCTGAAAACATTTCCCCTTGTAAACTGAAGCCACACCTCTTTGCTTCATCATAAATGTCCTCAGTCGACACAACTTTTTCCTGGGTGAGTTCTGATGCCATGGCAAGAGCAACCATTCCACATCTGATGTAAAAATCAGACAAAGTACAATTAATAAATAAATAAATAAATTAATTAGTAATAATAAATAAACAATGCGTCCATAAGGGAATTGGTTTTACGAGAATTACAAGAATGAATAAATAAACTGAATTATTATTATACTCTCCATCATCAAATAAACAAGAAATAAAACAACAACATCAACAACAATAAATAAATAAATAAACAAACAAATAAATAAACAAAATCACACAATTAGAAAATCATGATGATATTCAGAATTCACTATCATAAGGCAATATCTACAGTCATAATTCTTACTTACACTATGATCATACATACATACAAACTAGTCACACGAAAGCTCTCTCATATGTGATCTAAACTTTAGGAAAAAGACAAGGGAAATAAAGAAATAGCGTATCAACACAACAATTAGAAAAAGGAAATAGGGATAGATACTGGCATTTTATAAAAAGAAACTTGAGAGTACAGCTAGGTGAGATGACAAGTGGTGAAAAATCAAGGATAATTTTTGCTCAGAGTGAGGTCAAGTTTTTAAAATACAAATTCAAACATTTATATGAAGGAGTACATAAATAAAATTTTTTTAAAAACCACAAACCACTTACAATGGTCCGTTTTGTATGATTGGTTTCACAGGCTTGTAATTTGAAATGAACACAAAATCATCGACTTCGTCTCCTGTCAATCTGTATTTTACAAAAGGTAGGTTTAATGTAATAACTAGTAATGAGTGTTGTAAAGAGTAGCATGGATTTTTGGGGAGCATTGGGAGATGCCCAAAGCCTGGGACCATGAAAATAACTTTCCAATTGCACTTTTGTTAGTATTTTCATGGATTATTGATACCAAATAATGGCAATTGGTAAAAATATGAGCGTGAAAAACATACAGAAAAAATGTTTTTCAAAGACAATAAAAACCCATCTTTTTTAAAATTCAAATTCTAAAAGGAAACATCTCATCCCTATTGAGTATATTACTGTGTTCAATTTTTTTAAAAACCTCATAAATTAAATGAATAAATATAAATTATAGCAAATTTGGACAAGATGCAGTAATCACAGAAATACATTTCACATTGATTTCTAATGCAGCCAAGATTACTGCAAAACAAACCAAGAAGGGTAGCTTTAAGTGGTCTTATAGGACATGAAGTTTTCCCAGAAAAGTGATGTAATATTCAAGTGGGATGGCCAACACAGAGACAGGGTGAATGACATTAGCAATAAAATGTATAAAAATTATAATACACAAAAAGTTTGCATAAACCCAACGTCAATTTAAAATGCCGAAAGCGCTTCACAAGGGGTTCCAAGGCAACAGCAACACTTTATATGTAGGAGAGACATGACACTTGTAAGTGTAAGATGTTATTACATTTATTTTCTTTTTTTTTTTTTGACAGAGACAATCCTGTTATCTATTAGGTACCCATTTTACACCTAAGCATGGTGAGAGTATGTGACTAAAGAGCCTTCTCCAAGGACTCAACTTTGCCCAATTCACAGCATGACTTGAACCAGTTACCTAATAATCCAAGGTGAGTGTCATACCACAAGCCCACAAAGCCAATATCGGATAATCTATAACTCCAGTGAAATATCTGGACCATACAAATTTTTAAAGAATATATGAAGAACAGGTTTGTAATTTGAAATGAACACAAAATCATCGACTTCGTCTCCTGTCAATCTGTATTTTACAAAAGGTAGGTTTAATGTAATAACTAGTAATGAGTGTTGTAAAGAGTAGCATGGATTTTTGGGGAGCATTGGGAGATGCCCAAAGCCTGGGACCATGAAAATAACTTTCCAATTGCACTTTTGTTAGTATTTTCATGGATTATTGATACCACATAATGGCAATTGCGAAAAATCATCATAATGTACAGTGGCTAACTTTTCAAGGAGTTAAAATGGGTCATCCTGACATGCCATACCATCATGACTCAAAATGGCAGAATGTTAGGACTGTTATAGATTATAATAGAGATTGAGATTGCTAAACACTAAAGTTTACTTACTTTAGATAATCTCGATTTGCCTGTTACTTGTTTTAATTTGCTGGTAAAAAAAACTCATAATCCTGTGACATGGGGTCATTTTCATACATAAAATATGAAATATAATGATCTAACCTTTTAAAAATATTATTTTTCTTTTCCTCTAGATTGCCAAATCCGGAAAGTCCGTAGCCATCATTAACTTAAAGCGTGACACTAAAACCGACTAACACCCATATTTTGACATCACTTTTAGGTTTGTGGACTGCCTACTGAGTTGTCTTTAGTAGAGGTCAAGAAAACAACAAAAAAAGTGATCCCAGTGATTGAACAGTTGAATACAACTCACGATTTGTTTTCTTTTGTGACCAAAGACTTGTCTTTTGACGTCATTTCGGGGTTAGTATCAGGCCATGAGTTTACGAAGGCTATGGACAGTCCCGAATTTATCAGGACGTTTGGCCACTGTGATTAATGTGCAATGAAAAAAACCCAAAACCAGTCAATAACACTTGCCTCTTGTCTCTTATAAACCATTGATATGCTTTTCTTGCTTGCCCTTCTGCACTAGTGAATATATTCTCATGAGAAATACATTTCATAGTGTTCGGAGTGTTTGTAGAGGCAACCCATGGCTCACTTGTGGCCCTACTGGGTGGTGGTGGGGGCAAAGGAATCTGATACGGCTCCTGGGACATATTTTGTGTAGACTAGGGTACCATCACTGTCTTCAAAATGATTCATATAGAGAGCACTTCTGTGGGTGACTTTTAAAAAGTCAAATCATGAGTAATTTCTCAGCGACAACACCTGAAATAAAAGATTGTTTTTCTTTCCGTAATCTTTGATGAAAATAAAAAAGTAATTGAGGGAAGCATAAGTTACAACCACAAAAGAATGTCATTAATTATAATGTGTTGATCATGAATCATTTCACAAATAAGATATGTAATTTAAAAATGAGAAGAATCATTGACCAATAATGAATATAAACTTCGAAAGGATCATAATTAAAAAAAAAAAAAAAAAGAATGAATGCGTTAGGTTCAAATGTTTTTTTTAAAAATCCACACACAGAAAAACAAACGACAAAATAACTTTCAAAAACCCCAAACATACAGACAATCGAATGGTCCTGAAAAGAGGAGCGTAATGCCAAATAAATAAGATTGATCCATAATTTTCACTTGCTCGAAGCATCGACTCCACTAGAAAATATTTTTTAAATGATCAAGTATAAATAAATAAATACTTGAAACTTTCCAATATAGCAGACAATTGCAAAGTGAGAATTGAATGTCTATTTCCAGTTTTGCTTGGCAATGCACTTGATTCTTCTGTCTCCATACTCGTTATCAACATTCTCTCTCAATACTCGTGTTATTAAATTGTAACATCTTGCCTTACAGGTGTCATGTCTTGTTCTACATGTTAACAGTTGCTGTTGGCTTGGAAGCCCTTGTAAAACGCTTTGAGAACATTTAGTGGATATTGCGCTCCACAAGAGCTCAAGTTTTGCTATACAAGACCTGCAACAGGCAACACATTCATAATAAAGATGCTGGATATTTTCTGGAGAAAATCCGTTTTGTAATTTTTCTCAAATCAAACGGAAAGTTTTGCATTTATTTTCTATACACTTGGCCTCCGCACTCGGGAGTAAGTTGGCTCCAGGTGAATATTTTTTTTCATTATAAGCCTTTTTTATAGATTATGTATAGGTATCTAGAGGAATAAATATAATGATAGACATGTATCAATCTATCTATAATAATACTATGGCAAGGTTGATGATAGACTCTAGTCTAGTCTCTAGATAGAATAATGATATAATATCGTCCTACCACTTAGACATACTTTTCACTACATTTGTAAAGCACGGTTAAAGTTAAGTAAAGATACGAACCAACAGTGTTGCTTCATTCAATTTCCCTGTCCATTGTCTCTGTTAGCAATCACAGAATATGGTGAGCACATAGGCTAAGTTCTTCAGTGGTGAGTGGAGAGGGATGAAAGAATGAGAGACAATGAGAGAGTGTGAGCTGAGAGCACAAGACTGAACTGCTGTCGACTGTCGACTGTCGACTTATCGATTGCAGTCGTTTGCTAAGGGGCGTGGTTCTCTTCACTCTAGAAGAGTGCTAGAAAATAGTGATAGACGTAGCTCTCACTTTCTTTGGTTGGTAGACTTTTCATTGTTAAAAAAAAAAAGAAGAAGAAAATAAACTTTATGTTTATGGCCAAATTGAACATTTAAGTACATGTCAATTATGGTGAATAGGTCTGCAGGTTTTGTTATCTTTCAGATAAAATAATGTTATTAGAAAAAAATAATACTGCTGCTGATGATGAACAGGAAGTTGTTCTAGATGATGATATTATCATGAGATTGATGATGATGATGATGATGATGATGATGATGATGAAAAAAATAATAATAAATAAATAATAATAATAATAATATAATAATAATAATAATAATAATAATAATAATAATATAATAATAATAATATAATAATAATATAATATTATTATATAATATTATATATATAATAATATTATTATTATTATTATATTATTATTATTATTATTATTATTATTATTATTATTATTATTATATTATTATTATTATTATATTATTATTATTATTATTATTATTATTATTATTATTATTATTATATTATCTATTATTATTATTATTATTATTATTATTATTATATATTATATATAGATGATGATGATGATGATGATGATGATGATGATGATGATGATGATGTCGTTGATGATGTGTTGTGATGATGATGATGATGATGATGATGATGATGATGATGATGATGATGATGATAATGATGATAGAGGCGATGATAATAAATAATAATATAATAATAATAATAATAACTAATAATAATAATAATAATAATAATAATAATAATAATAATAATAATAATAATAATAATATAATACAATAATAATAATAATGATAATTGATAATAATAATAAAAATAATTATAATATTAATAATAATATAATAATATTAATTAATAATAATAATATAATATAATAATATTATACCTATTAATAAAAATTTAATATAATAATAATAATAATAATAATAATATAATATAATAATAATAATATAATAATAATAATATAAAATAAAAATAATAATAATAATAATAATAATAATAATAATATAATAATAATAATATAATAATATAAATATTATTATTGTTATATGATGATGATGATGATGATGATCAAGATGATAACAATAATAATAATAATAATAATAATAATAATAATAATAATAATAATAATAATAATAATAATAATAATAACAATAATAATAATAATAATAATAATAATAATAATAATAATAATAATAATAATAATAATAATAATAAATAATAATAATAATAATAATAATAATAATAATAATAATAATAATAATATGACTGATGTTGATGAAGATATCCATTAAACGTGCTCAATGCGCTTTACAACGGCTCCCTGTCCAACAGCATCACGTAACATAACGAACCTGTTAGGTGGTAATAAAAATGTTTGCCCGACAAAGACAACGCTGTTAATGACCATAAGTACTCATTTTACACCTGAGTACTGCGAGAGAATGTGATTAAAGAGTCTTTTCCAAAGACTCGACTATGCGCCAAGCGAGACTGGAACCCAGGACCTTCCGATCCGAAAGCGAGTGTCAAATCACAAGACCGAATAGCCGCACAATCTATAGATAGTATGCGCTTGGCCAAGAAGCTCATAACATTGCCATCCGGAAATATAACGGACCAACACACAAAACTATGTGTAACATTGAACGTTTATAGTCTGGTTAATATAGATAGTTTAGTGAGAATTACTCATTAACACGGATGGCAAAAAGCAACAACAAAGACCTGAGTGACGTCAACTTCATTCTATCTATATAAACGCCTAGCATCAACAACACAAGAGCTTGCTTTATATTCTATTTTGTATTGGTATCTTGCGTATTATTCATCGGCAAATCGGCGATCATGATAACATGGAATGGAATGTTAACTCACTCAACCCTAACATCGACTATATCCGTAGTTTACCCGGGTTACTTCCACTCCATGCCTATTTATTACATTTTTCTTGGACAAATTATAATGGGTGTAGTATGAAAACTAATGTTTTTAGTTTTTGCCTGTTTATGGTAGTTGGATAAAACTATCTATGTACATGTTCATTTTAATACATTTTTTCCAATTTTGAAAAGTAGCAAAAATCTCCAGGATTGAGTGAGTTAAGCTGGACTATAATAATACAATACCAGTCAGTCTCGCACTGAGTTCTCGTTTCCCTGGCAACATTCCAGCAGATACCTCGATTCTAGAGGAGGAAATGTGTGTATGTTGTATGTGTGTGTGTGTGTGTGTGTGTGTGTGTGTGTGTGTGTGTTTTGTTTGTGTGTGTTTATAAGTGTGTGCGTGTGAAGAGAGTGAGAGAGAGAGAGAAAGAAAGAGAAAGAAATAAATAAAGAGAGAGAGAGAGAGAGAGAGAGAGAGAGAGAGAGAGAGGGGGGGGGGAGGTGTGGGGAAAGAAGAGTGAATGTATGTGTGTGTGTGTGTGTGTGTGTGAGAGAGAGAGAGAGAGAGAGAGAGAGAGAGAGAGAGAGAGAGAGGAATAACATGAGAGTGTACTAGGAGTCCTCAGTATGACCCTCTGACCCTCACCCAGTCTCCCTCCCATCACCATCCCTTCCAACTATCGTTCCCCCACTCCTTCCAACCCAACCCAAGTTACACCCCCACAACCTACCACCATATTCCCAACCCTCTCCAAAGTACACTCCACAGACTGACGTACTGATTTAGTCGTAATCATACTCACGTAAATGTGCAGTCAAACTAGACGAGGAGATATCGAATCATTACTACTAAAAGTACAGACAATTGCCGCAGATCAATCTGCATCAGCAACATAACTAAAAAACCTGAAATCTAAGTCGAATAATTTGATCAAACATATCGAGTAAAATTAGAAATCTGATAATTTGATCAATTATTAATATTATATTATTATTATTATTATTATTAATTATTATATTATTATTATTATTATTATTATTATTATTATTATTATTATTATTATATATTATTTTTTATTATAATTATTATTCTAATTTATTATTTTAAATTAATAAATTTAAATTTTATATAATATTTATATAATATAATATAATAATATAATTAATATATTTAAATATATAATATTAATTACAATATATAATAATAAATAAATATTATAAATATAAAATGTGTTGTGAGGTGTTGTATGAGCGTTAGAGGATTCAATTTGACATAGTCTGTGAGTATGAGACCAAAGACAATCAATGAATGTTTAGCGTGACGAACTCATTTAACCGAATGCCATTTAGACGACCCCTTGAGGATATTATGATAAAGGGCTTCAGTCTGGTACTGTGTCGTAATGGTAATAACAAATATTTTTTTGGACAGAACAACGCTGTTAACGGCTGGTCTCATTTTAAACCTGAATACGGTGAGAGAATGTAAGTAACGAGCTTTTTCCAAGGACTCAACTATGTGCCGAGCGAGGCTCGAACCCAAGACTTTCCTATCGGAAAGCGAGTGTCCTACCACAAGACCATATTATCAATGGAATACACTTAGGTAATTAAGAACAGAAAATTTGAGACCAACAAGAGGTGTTGACTTTAAGCAGAAGTTGACTTTAAGCGTGTTGATGTTATACGGATTCCACTTTAGAAGTAACGCTACAAACACAATTTGGGTTATCAGACCTGCAAATAAGTCATCGGTTTTTCGGATAATAATAATAATGTAGTTTATTCATCCAAAAGGAAATTTTTGTACGAACGTATAAAATGCCGACAGTGATACATACATAAACACAATATATACTTATTTAACGTAATGCTTCGTGAGTTCGTGAGCTTTCTAATTGCCTTTGTTTGAAGTGCTAAATAATGACTATAAATATGCAACTAAATTATTATGTAATTAAGCGCCTACCGTATAGCCTACCATAATACAGACTTATCAAAATCGTGCACTGTGGTATTTTGTTATGAGTAACACGTTTTTATTAATGAGATTCAATTTGGGTGATTAGCGTGAAGGTGGCAGAGTAAATTACATCTAGTGCAAGAATATCATTTTGGGGGTTATCGGGTTAAACAAATGAGTACTTAATAAATAGATAGAAGTATATGCATGCATAGATATATCGATAAGTAAGTAAGTAAGTAAATAAATAAATAAATAAATAAATAAATAAATAGATAAATAAATAAATCGGGTGCGAGAAAAAAAAAACTGGAAAATTTTAGAAGCTTGTAACCGCCGGACTACAACTGCTGCAAGTCTGACTTTTCACTATAATCAAGCCAATTTATTGCACTTTATGTACAAAAATGTTCAGAAAAATGTATTGACAAATATCTATTTGACCATTGTTTTATAATAGATACACCTCAAATTTGCCATATCGAAGATTTTGACGAAATTCTCAAATTTTGATGTGATCTGTCGACCCGCCATTTTGCTTTATGACTGTGAGTAGCCTTTCCCCCCCCCCCCCAATATCCGATTGATTTTCTTATGTCATTGATAATGATTCGATTCCATGAAATTTGAATTGACTTTTAGCTCTGCTTTCTATGTAAAACGTTGTACGACTATTACACATTGCTTGGCATCATTGTCCATTGTATGCTGTAGTCCATTTTATTCAAGTCAAGTCTTATTGGAATCACATTCCAAGAATTTTAATCAAAAGAGAGGACGTACGAAATATTTATTCATCGATATGTTTTTTTTTTTTAGCAATGTATTAATGTTTTTATTATTTTTTGTTGTTGGCTGAAGAAGGGTTTTGAGCCCGAAACGTTCCGTGTTTGGTATTTTGTTCTTTTAAAAAAAAAAAAAAAAGCTGTTATATTCATTATTGTTTATAAATTTTAAAAAGATTTTTTCTCAGGGAAGACTAGAATAACCCGGGCTTCAGTCGCAGTGCAGGGCCGCAAATTGAGCTAGGGCGAGGTGACTTGTTCAACACACAGCGCGGCGGCAGGTGATCGAACTCGGTACCTTTCGGGTACGAAGCAAAGACCACAAACCGCTGAACCACAGCTTCTAGCAACTTAGTATCACTTATTCATTCTTTTCACTGGCAGCATTCAAGTTTAAATTGAATCCCAAGTCTTGGACTTCGTCAATAAACTGTCGTACTCGAGAAAGACACGAATTTTAAAATTTGGCCAGAAAACTCGTCCTTCAAATTGAATATCGATCGATTTAAAAACTCTAAAACCTAACCCTTTACGAAGTGTTCCATAAAGTCCCAGGTTTGAGAGTTTTTGTCAAGATGAGGGTCATTTAATCATCTCCTTACCCTCCTTACAAAAATTGTCACATTCGTTACGGTGCAACCAACAATTTTCTCATTCTAATTTCTTTTGTACATCACAAAATGTAAAGATTTTGTTTTTGCCATGCTATTAAAAATTGACACTGGAATTGGATTCAATAGTCTGATGTCACGTCGCCCAGCAACTGCGGCCATCCTAATGGTTCTAAACAAAGAAAATCAGTACTTTTTATTCTTCATGCTGGCTAGAACTTTTCATATGTCTTGTGACCAGAATGTGTAAAAGTCAAAACATGATCAGATTTATAATGTTTTTCTCCTCTGGATACACTTTTATGCTCGTCGGAGAAATATTTCATAAGGGCGTCCGCCATTGTTCCGATAGTTTAGAGTCAGTTACTAAGTTACCATGCGTCATTACGAGGGAAGTGACGTTACGACTGTTGAAGCGTATTATGTGGATCTCATACAAGACCAAATATGTAGCCGCACAAAATATCAGCTATGTATCCATTTGGTACGCTGGTTATTTTTAAAAAAATACCCCCCCCCCCCCAACCCCCCCCCCCCCCCCCAAACAAAAAAAAATAATTAAATAATAAAATGATAAATAAATATAACAATAAAAACTTGAGCTTTTATGCGGCGCAATATCCACTGAACGTAGTCAAAGCGCTTTACAAGGGGTCCCTGACTAACAGCACGTAACATATAAAACGAGGCCTAGTAGGCGATATTTCATTTTTTACGACAGAGACAACGTTGTTTACAGCCAGGTACTCATTTTACACCTGGGTGGTGAGAGAATGTAAGTAAAGAGTCTTTTCCAAGGACTTAACTATGCGCCTAGCGAGGCTCGAACCCAGGACCTTCCGATCCGAAAGCGAGTGTACCACTAGACCACATAGCCGCACACATTCTTCAAACATGGGCGATGACTTGGAGGATCATTCGTCGGATAACCAAGCCGTTTGCTCGACTTCAAACCGGCATCACAGGCCTGGACAACTGGATGGGCCACTTCAAATCATAAAGCAATATGTCTCTTATAGTTGCTGTGCGCTTGGCTAAGAAACTCACAACATTGCCATCCGGAAGTGTAACGTACCAGAACACAAAACTATGTGTAACCACAAACGATATTATTTTAAAATTTGGCCAGAAAACTCGTCTTTCAAATATCGATCGATTTAAATGACCCTCATCGTGGCAAAAAAAAAAAAAAATCTCTCAACCTGGGACTCTTCTTCTTCTTCTTCTTCTTCTTCTTCTTCTTCTTCTTCTTCTTCTTCTCTTCTCTTCTCCTCCTCCTCCTCTCTCCTCCTCCTCCTCCTCCTCCTCCTCCTCCTCCTTTCTTCTTCTTCTTCTTCTTTCTCTTCTTCTTCTTCTTCTTCTTCTTCTTCTTCTTCTTCTTCTTCTTCTTCTTCTTCTTCTTCTTCATCCTATCCTCCCTCCTCCTCCTCCCCTCCCCTCCTCCTTCCTCCTCCTCCTCCTCCTTCTTCTTCTTTTTCTTCTTCTTCTTCTCCTCCTCTCTTCTTCTTCTTCTTCTTCTCTTCTTCTTCTTCTTCTTCTTCTTCTTCTTCTTCTTCTTCTTCTTCTTCTTCTTCTTCTTCTTCTTCTTCTCCTTATCCTCCTCCTCCTCCTCCTCCTCCTCCTCCTCCTCCTCCTCCTCCTTCTTCTTCCTTCTTCTTCTTCTTCTTCTTCTTCCTCCCTCTTCCTCTTCCTCCTCCTCCTCCTCCTCCTCTTCCTTCTCCTCCTCCTCCTCCTCCTCCTCTCCTTCTCCTCCTCCTCCTCCTCTCCTCCTCTCTCTTCTTCTTCTTCTTCTTCTTCTTCTTCTTCTTCTTCTTCTCTTCTTCTCTTCTTCTTCATCCTTATCCTCCTCCTCCTCCTCCTCCTCCCTCCTCCTTCCTTCTTCTTCTTCTTCTTCTTCTTCTTCTTCTTCTTCTTCTTTCTTCTTCTCTCTCTCCTCTCTCCTCCTTCTCCTCCTCTCCTCCTCCTCCTCCTCTTCCTTCTCCCCCCTCCTCCTCCCCTCCTCCTCCTCCTCCTCCTCTCTCCTCTTCTTCTTCTTCTTCTTCTTCTTCTTCTTCTTCTTCTTCTTCTTCTTCTTCTCTTCTCTTCTCTTCATCCTTATCCTCCTCCTCCTCCTCCTCCTCCTCTTCTTCCTTCTTCTTCTCTCCTCCTTCTCTTCTCTTCTTCTTTCTTCTTCTTCTCTCTTCTCTCTTCCTCTCTTCTTCTTCTTCTTCTTCTTCTCTCTCCTCCTCCTCCTCCTCTTCCTCCTTCCTCCCTCCTCCTCTTCCTCCTCTCTCCTCTTCCTCCTCCTCCTCCTTCCTCCTCCTCCTCCTCCTCCTCCTCCTCTCTTCCTTCCTTCTTCTCTCTCTTCTCTTCTTCTTCTTTTCTTCTCTCTTCTTCTTCTTCATCCTTATCCTCCTGCTCCTCCTCCTCCTCCTCCTCCTCCTCCTCCTTCTCTTCTTCTTCTTCTTCTTCTTCTTCTTCTCTTCTTCTTCTTCTTCTTCTTCTTCCCTCCTCCTCCTCTCCTCTCCTCTCCTCCTCCTTCCTTCTCCCCTCTTCCTTCTCCCCTCCTCCTCCTCCTCCTCCTCTCCTCCTCCCTCTCCTCTCCTCTCCTCTGTCTTCTTCTTTCTTCTTCTTCTTCTTCTTCTTCTTCTCCTCCTCCTCCTCCTCCTCCTCCTCCTCCTTCTTCTTATTCTTCTTCTTCGTTTCCCCTCATATTGGCTATGGTTGAAACCGACTTGTACATAATAATATTATAAATGCAAATAAGAGCACGTCGGTTGGAAAAGAACGCAGTTGTCTTCCTCAGCTCCTTCAAGGACCCAAACTGGCCTTTGTTATTGTTTTTGCCATCCGCGTTTGTGAGTTGTTCTCACTAAACTGTATTAACCAGACTATAAAAGTTCATGGTTACACAGAGTTTGTGTGTTGGTCCGTTATACTTCCGGATGGCAATGTTGGGAACTCCTTGGCCAAGCGCTTTCTATCTATAAAGGTTCATGGATACACACGGGTTTTGTGTGTTGGTCCGTTATACTTCCGGATGGCAATGTTGTGAACTTCTTAGCCACGTGCATACTATCTATAGATAGAATGCGCTTGGCCAAGGAGTTCACAACATTGCCATCCGGAAGTATAACGGACCAACACACAAACTCTGTGTAACCATGAACTTTTATAGTGTGGTTAATACAGTTTAGTGAGAACAACTCACAAACGCGGATGGCAAAAACAATAGCAAAGACCTGAGTGACGTCATCTGCATACTATCTATATTGCCGTTTTGAAGGTGGTGGATCACACATTCCAAATTGATGTGTCGCATTGCGCAACATAGATAGCTATTTAACCAAT
>NC_088360.1:137733026-137793026 GCF_034508935.2 Berghia stephanieae | reverse complement strand
TGTATTGGGTGAATGTGGCTATCACAGATTCTGTCCCTTAGTTGTGAAAACTTCACAGAGTAGACTTCTGTGGAATACTTTAAAGAGGACATCACACATGTAAACATTTTTTTAGGGCTCGATGACTTTTACGAGTGAACAAAATTCACAAAATCACACAAATCATTTAAAAAACAAGCCTTTACACCGAGATGCCAGTCTCGTGTGGAAAGGCCATTGTAATTTCTCTTTGTCCACAAACTAAGGGCTAACCCACACCGGAGACTGACTCCGACGACCCGGCACTGGCGTCTTCTGTCGTCTTCCGGATAAAGACGTCGGGCACGGACAAAATACTAAGAATAAAGAGAAGAGCCGCTATGCCTACCCATACCAAGCACCGGACGTCCTCTGCCGTTTTGCCGTTTTTTAAGGTGCTTGGCATGGGTAGGTCAAGCGGCTCTTTACTTTATTCGTAGTATTTTGTCCTTGCCCGAGGTCTTTAACCGGAAGATGGCAGAGGACGGCAGTGCCGGGTCGTCTGAGTCAGTCTCCGGTGTGGGTTAGCCCAAAGGGACTGAATTTGGTAGATAATGAAGGCATTCACTCAATAGGCAGACTTCTAAGATTACGGGACGTAAAAGATCGATGATCGATGACTTTTATTGACGACCAACATATTTAGACTAGAAAATTAGACGCCATCACAATGAAATCTCAAAGGTTCTCCTGAAGAGTGGTTTTACACTTCCAATCAGATTGGAACCAGTATTTTTTATTTTTTTACATCACGCTATATTGCTCCTTTTTCGCCTGAAATAAGGCGTTACAATAATGATATTATTATAATCATTCTGATTGAATTCAAATCTCCTTTGGCGGGGGAACGCGGGGTGGGGGTGGGGGGGGGGGGGGGGTGGGGTTGTTATATCCCCCCCCCCCCCGGTATCTTTCCCAGCAGATATCGAGCATCGTGGAGGCAGCACCTACATTATAGGCGATGGTGTGTTATGATGTGTGTGTAATGACTCACGCCACATTCGTTTGGAGATTTGTTTTCTACTATACGTACGACAAAATGCATTTTTTTTTTCATTTTGGCCAGAAAACTTGAAAAATACGTAATCAATCGTTTTCGTCATTAGTATTATGAATGAAAATTGAAGTTTTCTGGCTAAAATTAATTTTAAAATGGCGTCTTTTCAGAGAACTCGGTAGATTTGCATACCATTGTTTAGTTGTTTTCTTGTTTAATTTTGGCCAGAAAACGTTTACTGTATATATCGACGGATTAAGACTAGAGCATTTAAAACTAGCCAACAGCAACACTTAAACATATAAGACGAGACATTACGCTTGTTAGGCGATGGTACATTTTTTATTTCGACGGAGACAACGTTGTTTACGGCCAGCTACTCATTTTACACCTGAGTACGGTGAGAGAATGTGAATAAAGAGCCTTTTCCAAGGACTCAACTATGCGCCGAGCGAGGCTCGAACCCAGGACCTTCCGATCCGAAAGCGAGCGTTATACCACAAGACCGCATAGCCGCACGATCTCAAATCGTCAATACTGCCGTAGTCTGTAAAAACCCATTAAAAAAAATTTGGCCAGAAAACTCGTTCTTCAAACATCGATCGATTTAAATGACTCTCATCTTGGCAAAAACTCTCAAACCGAAGTCCCAGGTTTGAGAGTTTTTGCCAAGATGAGGGTAATTTAAATCGCTCGATATTTCAAGGACGAGTTTTCTGGCCAAAATTTTAAATATGGGTTTTTCCAGAGTATGGCAGAATAGCCTTTGAACTTTAACCCGAGGGTTCTTTGGAATCCTAGAAGTAGTAAATTTAGACTGGTTTGGAATCATCGTAATCTGTCAAATAAACCGATATTTTTGTTTTAAGTGTTTTTTGTTTGTTTTGTTTTTGTTTTGTTTTTTGGCCAAAAGGAGGAAGTATGTAGTGTTTAGATAGTGTGCGTCAGAGCAGGGCGTAACCGTTTGGAAATCGTCAGTAGTTCGTTTAATGTCCTCACAACATTTGCACACACCTACACACAAACACCCACACACACACACACACACACACACACACAGAGAGAGAGAGAGAGAGAGAGAGAGAGAGAGAGAGAGAGAGAGAGAGAGAGAGAGAGAGAGGTAAAGCAAGAAAGAAAAGAATGACACACACCACACACAAACACACACACACACACACACACAGAGAGAGAGAGAGAGAGAGAGAGAGAGAGAGAGAGAGAGATAAAGAAAGAAAGAAAAGAATGACACACACACCACACACACACACACACAGAGAGAGAGAGAGAGAGAGAGAGAGAGAGAGAGAGAGAGAGAGAGAGAGAGAGAGAAATTAAGAAAAAAGAAAAAATGAACAAACAATAAACAAACAAATAAACACACAACATCACAACAACAAAAGAGAAGAAGAGAGAAAGAGAAGAGAAGAGAGAGAATAGAAATAAAATTAAGAAAAAAGAATAAGAATGAACACACACACATCATTACACATACAAACACAACACACACACAAGAATAAAAGAGAAGAGAAGAGAGGGGTGGGTTGGGTATATATATATAGTAATATAATAATAATAATAATAATAATAATAATAATAATAATAATAATAATAATAATAATAATAATAACAATAATAATAATAATAATAATATAATAATAATAATAATAATAATAATAATAATAATAATAATAATAATAATAATAATAATAATAATAATAATATATAACACTATTTTGAGACGAAAAGTCATCTTTCGATGTACTCTCGTGGGTTGACACTCGCTTTCGGATCGGAGGGTCCTGGGTTCGAGCCACGCTCGACTCATTGTTGAGTCCTTGGAAAAGGCTCTTTAAAAAAATACCAACTCACATTCGCTCACCGTACTCAGGTGTAAAATGAGTACCAGGTCGTTAACAGAATTGTCTTTTTCGAAAAAAAAACTAACAAAAAACACTGTCATGTCGTCTAACCGTTAACCGGTGTCAATGTCTCATTCTACATGTTACGTGTTGCTGTTGGTGAGGAACCCCCTGTAAAGCGCTTTGAGCACGTTTAGTGTATATTGCTCTATGTTAAAGCTCACGTTTTTTTTTTTTTGTTTTTTTTTATTTGTTGGTTTTTTTTTTTTGTTTTTTTGTTGTTTTTTTTTTATTTTTATTTTTGGGGGGGGGGGGGGGGGGGGGGGGGGGGGGGGGGGTTACACTCACACGGTCTCGGATCACCTCTGATTTATAGGAAACAAAAGTATGATATGAAAATAAAATGGTTCCAATCTCATTGGAAGTTGAAAACCACTTTTTCGGAGGACTGGGTAGGCTACATGCCTTGTGTAATTTGGTCTTCTGGTGTCAGAGTGATAGTATCTTATTTTCTAGACTAAATTATATAATAAGGATCGTCCATCCACCCTCATTTTACGTCCCGTAATCCTATGAATCTGCCTTAGACACCCTGCTACTAAAATGGTTATGACACCTCATCACTCAATATGTAACCTATTCATTATTAGTCCTCCGAAGGATTTGTTACACACACACACACTTCCGAGGAGTTTGGAACCGGTAGAGTAGAGGGGTATGACGTCACGACATCTCTGCTCCATTTGGATATCTGACGCTTTTCAATTAGTTAAAATATAACAATGGGGGCGATCTATATTCATGTTTTCGTCCACCCTAGTCATCGATCACATGAATTGTTGCTGTCCAACGATTGGATATTTCTTAGTAAATGTAAACACGCTGCTTTGTTTATGAAAGTTGTAAACATACACATGTGTCAAGCTGAACAACATGACCAATTGTGATGTTAAATATTTCAAAAACTGTGAACACTTTTCACTATGTGGGTCACTTTGAACACATATTCCAATGTGACCAATGACCTCGAGCACATGTAAAGGTAATATAGATAGAATGCGCTTGGCCAAGGAGTTCACTACATTGCCATCCGGAAGTATAACGGACCAACACACAAACTGTGTAACTATGAACTTTTATAGGCCGGTTAATACAGTTTAGTGAGAACAACTCACAAACGCGGATGGCAAAAACAATAACAAAGGCCTGAGTGACGTCATCTTCGAACTATCAAAAGATCATGCCCATTCATACCAGCCGGGAATAACGTATCGAAACACGAAACTATTATATGTGTGACCTGAAATGTTTATGGCCTGATTAAAACAATTTAGTGAGAACTAATCATGAAAATTGGATTCAATAGTCTGATGTCACGCGCCCGGCAACGGCGGCCATCTTGGTTCTAAACAAAGAAAATCATTACTTTTTATTCTTCATGCTGGCTAGAACTTTTCATTCCCTTTTCATATGCCTTGTGATCAGAATGTGTAAAAGTCAATACATGATCAAATTGATGGGGTTTTTTACCTCTGGATACGCGTTTAAGCTCGCCGGGGAAATATTTCATACGGCGTCAGCCATTGTTCCGATAGTTTAGAGCCAGTGTTACTAAGTTACCAAACGTCATTAGGAAGGAAGTGACAGTACGACTGTTGAAGACTATTACTGGCTTAAAAACAATGACAAGTGATAAGTGAGTGATGTCAATACGCTTCTACAGTCGTAACGTCACTTCCGTCGTACTGACGCATGGTAACTTAGTAACTGGCTTTAAACTATCGGAACAATGGCGGACGCCCTTATGCTATGAAATATTTCTCCCACGAGCATAAAAGTGTATCCAGAGGATAAAAAGACATTATAAATCTGATCATGTTTTGACTTTTACACATTCTGATCACAAGACATATGAAAACTTCTAGCCAGCATGAAGAATAAAAAGTACATATTTTCTTTGTTTAGAACCACGATGGCCGCCATTGCTGGGCGACGTGACATCAGACTTTTGAATCAAATTCCGTTCATCTTCACATACAATGACGGTGACGTCACTCTGGTCTTTGTTATTGTTTTTTTTTTTTTTTGCCATCCGCGTTTATAAGTAATTCTCATAAAACTGTATTAACCAGACAATAGATAGTATGCGCTTGGCTAAGAATCTCACAAAATTGCAGTCCGGAAGTATAACGGATCAACACACAAAACTATGTGTAAACATGATCGTTTATAGTCTGGTTAATACAGTTTAGTGAGCATTACTCATAAAACGGATGGCAAAAAAACAATAACAACAGCGATAAGTAACTTAACTTCAACAGACTATAGATAGAATGCGCTTGGCAAGGATCTCACAAATTGCATCCGGAAGTATAACGGACCAACACACAAACTTGTTAACATGATCGTTATAGTCTGGTTAATACAGTTTAGTGAGAACAACTCACAAACGCGGATGGCAAAAACATTAACAAAGACCTGAGTGACGTCATCTTCGCATACTATCTATATCGGATTGATTTGAATGTTAAAAAGTGAATATAATAATATTACGGTCCTATACAGTGTGGGTCTTTGAAGGAGCTGAGGAAGACAACTGCGTTCTTTTCCAACCGACGTGCTCTTATTTGCATTTATAATATTATGTACAAGTCGTTTTCAACCATAGCCAATATGAGGGGAAACGAAGAAGAAGTAGAATAAGAAGAAGAAGAAGGAGGAGGAGGAGAGGAGAGAGAGGAAGAGAGGAGGAGAGAGAGAGAGAGAGGAGGAGAAGAAGAAGAAGAAGAAGAAGAAGAAGAAGAAGAAGAAGAGAAGAAGAAGAAGAAGAAGAGAGAGAAGAAGAAGAAGAAGAAGAAGGAGGAGGAGGAGGAGGAGGAGGAGGAGAAGAGGAAGGAGAGGAGGAGGAGGAAGAGGAGGAGGAGGAGGAGGAGAAGAGGAGGAGGAGGAGAGAGGAGAAGAAGAGAGAAAGAAGAAGAAGAAGAAGAAGAAGAAGAAGAAGAAGAAGAAGAAGAAGAGGAGGAGGAGGAGGAGGAGGGGGAGAAGGAAGAGGAGGAGGAAGAGGAAGTTTATTGTCTGGTGATACAGTTTAGTGAGAATTACTCAAAAACGCGGATGGCAAAAAGCAATAACAAAGGCCTGAGTGACGTCATCTTCATACTATCTATAGATAGTGTGCGCTTGGCTAGGAACTCACGACATTGCCATCCAGAAATATAAAGGACCAACACACAAAACTATGTATAATTTTGGTCGTTTATAGTCTAGTGAGGATTACTCATAAACACGGATGGCAAAAAACAATAACAAAGACCTGATTGACGCCAGATTCATCCTATCTATAGATAGTATGCACTTGGCTAAGGAGCTCACAACATTGCCACCCGGAAGTATAACGGACCAACACACAAAACTATGTGTAACCATGATCGTTTATAGTCTGGTTAATACAGTTTAGTGAGAATTACTCATAAACATGGATGGCAAAACACAATAACAAAGACCTGAGTGACGCCATTTTCATTCTAAAAGCCTAACTATAGTCCGTTCCAAGTACCGTGCACACGGACAGCGTGGTTCAGCGGTACGGTCTTTGCTTCGTACCCGAAAGGTACCGAGTTCAATCACCCGCCGCTGCACTGTGTGGCCTTGAGCAAGTCAACTCCCCCGAGCTCAATTTGCGGCGCTGCACTGCGGCTGACGCCTGGGTTATTCCAGTCTTCCCTTGGAATAGACCCTAGAGACAAATTTCCACCAATGGGATGAATAAAGGGAATGTTATTTATTTTATTTTATTTTTAATTTCGCAAAATCTTCCAAAGTTACAAAATGTGGCGCCGTGATTTTTTGCATGCGGGCTTATATTTTAAGTGACATTACGAATTTTGAATACCGATAGTGATAGATCAAACAGATTTCGCACAATGCTAACATCCTTTAATATTTTCATCTTTTGTAATAAAATATGACTCAAACTTTAAAATGTTTACAGTAAGGGTGTGTTGATTCTCTTTCTTGTGGGGAAAATATTTACAACAGCTTCATTCAGTGGTGTAGCTTAGCAAATAATTTTGGTTTATTTCAAATAGTTTAACAATAGAGATCATTAAGTACGGTGCATAACTGTGTTGAAAAAAAAAAGCTCACAGCGTTTATAAGTTATCCCTTCCCTGGTGGACAACAGACACGTAATATTTTGGACGACAAAAGCAGCCCATAAGCAGGTGCTTATACATTTTTTTTTGGACACAGACATGGGGGGAGGGGAGGTGTGTTCCTCCTAATTTTTACGTCCGTATTCGATAGGTCGAGGAGAAATGCCTTTCACAAAGACATAATCTCCAACCAACTGTTGAGGGACACAACTTATAAAGGTCGCGCAAGACCCACTGGTACCCCCATCGAGCACGGATCATGTTTGCCATTCTTGGATGGGGGGGGGGGGGGGGGGGGGGTCCTTTGAATGTATTAATGGGAAATATCACTGAAGCTTTGATTCTTTAATACCAGATTTTACGTACGTTTTGTAAGTATAAATGTTTAAAGGAACCGCAGTTTTCAATTACAAGAAATGCATACTGACTGTGGGCAATCTATTGATAGTATTGCTACTGGCCGAATGCAATAAAAATGAATTCTGCACTTCGCCTCACGAGAGAAACACTTGAAAATTGTCCTCGTTGTGACAAATTTGCATGTTTAATCGATATTGTTAATAGAAATCACAACAGGAAGCTAAGCCTCTACTTTCAACTATTAAAATGTAACACTTGTTTTGATATGTCAAGTGTGTAAAAATTGTACAATTTGCTGTGTCATTTTGAACCCAGGGTGGCAATGTTAGTGAATCTCATGAAAACAAACACCTAGTCAAGCCTGTGGGGAGTTGTGATCGCAATCACAACAGAATTCACTGTGTATAGATAGAATGAAGATGACGTCACTCAAACCTTTGTTATTGTATTTTGCCATCCGCGTTTATGAGTAATGCTCACTGAACTGTATTAACCCGACTATAAACGTTCATGGATACACACAGTTTTATGTGTTGGTCCGTTATACTTCCGGATGGCAAAGTTATGAGCTTCTTAGCCAAGCGCATACTATCTATAATATAACTAAGGTAAACCTTCCAAAGTTCACTCATCACAGACCCTTAGTTTTTTATATACCGTAAAGAAGAACAATCCCAAAGAATGGTTCTGTAGCCAATGAAAAAAAACCAACCCCGGCTGAATGTCACTAACAATTCTACTAAAATGTCTCGTGTTCGAGCCAATAGGCTTCAACAGTCTTGACGTCACTTCCCTCGTAATGACGTATAGTAACTTAGTAACTGATTCTAAACTATCGGGACAATGGCGGACTCCCTTATGAAATACTTCTCCGACGAACTCAAAATTGTATCCAAAGGAGAAACACATTATACATCTGATCATGTTTTGACTTTTATACGTTCTGATTACACGACATGTGAAAAAGTTCTAGCCAGCATGAAGAATAAAAAGTACCGATTATTTTTTTTTTGTTTAGAACCAAGCTGCTCGTTGCTGGGCAGACGTGACATCAGACTATTGAATCCTATTACCATTAAAAATCCATCAGAAGGTTGTGAAGATGTTCACGTCAACGCATGGGCACGGGTTGTGGAACGAACTATAGGATAATGTATTCTTTCAATGCCTTAAAACTGACATGATAACAAACTTAATACCTAAATGACATTTGTTTTTGGGGGATCAGATAGCTCAGTCGGTTGAGCACTCAATGGGAGCGATCTATATTCATGATCTCGTCCAACCGAGTCATCGATTACATGATATATTGCTGTACATACAGCGATTGGACATTTCTCAATAAATGTAAACACACTGCTTTATTTATGAAAGTTGTAAACACACCCTTGGGTCATGCTGAGCAAAGCGACCAACTATTACAAAAAAATGACTAAATGTGAACACATTTCATCATTTGGGTTATTTTGAGGACATTTTGCAATGTTACCAATGACCTCGAGCACTTGGGAAGATAATATAGGTCATGTACATTTACACGCAAAGGGACCGAGATCGATCCCGGGTGCAGTCGAGAGTTTTTTCTCAGACTCCACCCCCCCCCCCACCCCGGCCCACAGCAGTAAATGAATCGCTGGGTCTGATCGTCGCCATCGTTATGTTATAGCCGGACACTGAAATCCAAAAGGACTGGCAGTTTGACGTCATTATTTGGTTTTTGCACCGTCTAGTGAGTTGTCGTTAGTAGAGCTCATGGAAAAAAGTTATTTCATTGGTTGAACTATAGATAGTATGCAGATGACGTCCCTCAGGCCTTTGTTATTGTTTTTGCCATCCGCGTTTGTGAGTTGTTCTCACTAAACTGTATTAACCAGACTATAAAAATTCATGGTTACACAGAGTTTGTGTGTTGGTCCGTTATACTTCCGGATGGCAATGTTGTGAACTCCTTGGCCAAGCGCATTCTATCTATTGAATAGAACTCGCGATTTGTTTTCTTTTGTGGCAAAAGACTGGCATTTTGACGTCATTTTTTGGTCAGTATCAGGCCATAACTTTACGAAGGCCACGATCGATCCCGGGTGCGGTCGAGATTTTTTTTCCAGACTCCACCCCCCCCCCCTCCCCCCCTCCCCCCTCCTTCCCCCGGTCCGCAGCACCAGTAAATGAATCGCTGGGTCTGATAGACTAGGATAAGAAGCACTTGTTGTTGTCCGTTTCAGGCGATAGAAACATGGATAAACTCCGTCTCAAAGGGCTTTACTTCAAGCGCCGAAAGGCTACTTACTTACATTTATTTTTGATTATGACAAACTTTAAACATATTCGTATCTTAATGAATTCAATTCTTTGTCAATCATTTTCTTGAATTGATGGTTCCTTTGTGACCTCTTGTTGCTATGCCTGTCAAGCTGTTGAGACGGATCCGTTTTTACTGTTATCTTATAAATAGTTCGAAGATGACGTCACTCAGGTCTTTGTTATTGTTTTTTGAAATCCGCGTTTATGAGTAATGCTCACTGAACTGTATTAACCCGACTATAAACGTTCATGGATACACACAGTTTTGTGTGTTGGTCCGTTATATTTCCGGATGGAAATGTTATGAGCTTCTTAGCCAAGCGCATACTATCTATAGATAGAATGCGCTTGGCCAAGGAGTTCACAACATTGCCATCCGGAAGTATAACGGACCAACACACAAACTCTGTGTAACCATGAACTTTCATAGTCTGGTTAATACAGTTTAGTGAGAACAACTCACAAACGCGGATGGCAAAAACAATAACAAAGGCCTGAGTGACGTCATCTGCATACTATCTATAGATAGTTCGAAGTTGACGTCACTCATGTCTTTGTTATTGTTTTTTGCCATCCGCGTTCATGAGTAATTCTCACTAAACTGTATTAACCAGACTATAAACGTTCACGGTTATACATAGGTTTGTGTGTTGGTCCGTTATACTTCCGGATGGCAATGTTATGAGCTTCTTAGCCAAGCGCATACTATCTATAGTATGGGTCTCGGGTTATTCAATCAAAATACAGTGCACACACCTTTACAACATATATACGTCAGTTATGTATGTTTTATTAAATTTTATTTACTTAGTGGTATATTTTGGACTCGTAAGTTTTGAATAAAATATATTTTGCCCCTGATCTCAACCAATGACCGTGAACTGAAGGGTACTTGCCTATCACCCGAAGCCAACAGCCCACAGATTGAGCCTGAACATCACTCACAATTTTAACTTGAAATAGAAAAAATGCACAGTGTTGTCTTGTGTTGAGATCGATGTGTCAAAATATTATGATAGGTACTCATTAACATGCGGGCCTAAACAATCTTTTTATTTGGCATGTAGGCCTACTAAAAGATTAAATCAACAAGCCTAAATTATTAGCTTACAAGTCATTTTAGTTCGACCACAAATTGAATACACATGCACTGTTTGGGACTCACACACAATACACCTTGTTAATAAATTGGAGGCAGTACAGAGACGAACCATTCGTTTTGTTACGGGAAAATATGAGAAAACATCAAATGTGAGCAGCATGATTGATTAACTTGAATGGAAGTCACTCCACACTTGGACCATGCTGTATAAGATTTTTTAAAAACCCAATCTGGTGGCGATTTCAAATCCTGATCTCCAAACACCGACATGAACATCCAGGACTTCCCACATGGACAGTTTCATCCTCCTGACACCCACCAAAGACCTCAGAAACTTTCTCATTTTACCACAGAACCATCAAAGACCCGTGGAAATGGAAAGTTACATTTGCATCCACTTTAGATTTATTTACAGAGAATCTAGTGCGGCTATGTGGTCTAGTGGTATGACACTCGCTTTCGGATCGGAAGGTCCTGGGTTCGAGCCTCGCGCTCGGCGCATAGGTGAGTCCTTGGAAAAGGTTCTTTACTCACATTCTCTCACCGTACTCAGGTGTAAAATGAGTACTTGGCCGTTAACAGCGTTGTCTTTGTCCGAAAAATTGTAATATCGCCTAACAGGCGTCATGTCCCGTCCTACATGTTAAATGTTGCTGTTGACCAGGGACCCCCTGTAAAGCGCTTTGAGCACATTTAGTGGATATTACGCTATATAAAGCTCAATTTTAATTTTAATCATTGCTGATTTTTCACCTTAATGTTATTGTTCATATCAAAATCTTCATGAGTGAATGTGGACATTACAGGAAGATTCCGATTCAGATACAAAGGGTAGCTATGGACCGTGGAATTGGATTCAGTAGTCTGATGTCACGCGCCCGGCAACGGCGGCCATCTTGGTTCTAAACAAAGAAAATCTTTACTTTTTATTCTTCATGCTGGCGAGAACTTTTCATTCCCTTTTCATATGCCTTGTGATCAGAATGTGTAAAAGTCAAAAATTATCAAATTGATGGGGTTTTTTTCCTCTGGGTACGCTTTTAAGCTCGCCGGAGAAATATTTCATACGGCGTCCGCCATTGTTCCGATAGTTTAGAGCCAGTGTTACTAAGTTACCATACGTCATTAGGAAGGAAGTGACTGTACGACTATTGAATCCAATTGAGGACTGTTTGCAAGTTGATTGGAGGTTAAATTATTGTCACGGGGACAGAACAGGCTAAATGATTGGGGATATTCTGATTGGTTTATGTTAAGTAACTCTCGAACCATCTATTGGTCAATAGAACCAGCGGTTTTTGGGGGATTTTTTTTTTTTGTGAGTGCCAAATGAAATTCCAAATGTTAACTGTACGATGAATTAATTTTTTTTGGTCTAGATTTAATTTTATTATTAACCAGTAGATTTTTGACCAATCAAAACATGGAATTTGTGATACACCTTCACACGTGGTCGAACAAAAACTTGGTTGTTTATAGACAAGAACGTGAATGATATGGACCTCTCTCTCTGATCATTGTTGTTGTTTGTACCGGCAGATGGGTGACTAGTTATCACACGATTTTCTCGATCATATTATAAACGTTTAAGTTTATGCATAGTTTTCTGTGTTGGTTATAATAATCAAGTGGGTATAGGTAGTATGCACTTGGCTAAGAAGTTCACAACATTGCCATCCGGAAGTAAAACTGGCCAACACACAAAACTGTGTTTAACCTTGAAGTTTATTTAATACAGTTTAGTGAGAAGTATTCATGAACGCGGATGGCAAAAAAACAATAACAAAGACATGAGTGACGTCATCTTCGAACTATCTATAGATAGAATGCGCTTGGCCAATGAGTTCACAACATTGCCATCCGGAAGTATAACGGACCAACACACAAACTCTGTGTAACCATGAACTTTTATAGTCTCGTTAATACAGTTTAGTGAGAGCAACTCACAAACGCGGATGGCAAAAACAATAACAAAGGCCTGAGTGACGTCATCTGCATACTATCTATAGAACAGTGGGTATTTATTTACTAAGACATATACCATCGATGGTAAAACCTGTGTAGTTTGCTATGTTTACCAACCACTGCCATTGTTTACCTAATGAAGACTGTCCGAGAGGCGTGGTTATCTAATTGTCTATTGTCAATAGTCTTCAACGTCGTAACGTCACTTCCTTCCTAATGACGCGTGGTAACTTAGTAACACTGGCTCTAAACTATCGGAACAATGGCGGACGCCCGTATGAAATATTTCCCCGGCGACCATAAAAGCGTATCCAGAGGAAAAAACCCCATAAATTTGATGTTTTGACTTTTACACATTCTGATCACAAGACATATGAAAAGTTCTAGCCAGCATGAAGAATAAAAAGTAATGATTTTCTTTGTTTAGAACCAAGATGGCCGCGTGATATCAGACTACTGAATCCAATTGTGTTGAAAATTGAGTCATAATTTCAAGTGATGAAAGGCTGGGAATTGACGTGTACATATATATGCAGGTCTGATATCCGAATCCAATACGCGTCAACAGTCGTAACGTCACTTCCCCCATAATGACGCATGGTAACTTAGTAACTGGCTCTAAACTACCGGAACAATGGCGGACGCCCTTATGAAATATTTCGCCGACGAGCATAAAAGCGTATCCAGAGGAAAAAAAACCCATTATAAATCTGATCATGTTTTGACTTTTACACATTCTGATCACAAGAAAAATGAAAAGTTCTAGCCAGCATGAAGAATAAAAAGTAAATATTTTCTTTGTTTAGAACCACGATGGCCGCCGTTGCTGGGCGACATGGCATCAGACTATTGAATCCAATTATAGGGTTTAACATTATTGTAATGGAAAATATCTTGCATCGTTTTTTTTTTTTTTTTGTTTTTTTTTGGTTTTTGAGATTTCCATTACAACAATGAACCCATAAGGAATTGGGTTATCAGACCTGCAAATAAATGCACGTCGATCTCAAGGTAAGACCTCATAAACTCAGACTTCCGGCTCTCTGGTCAATACATATATAGATAGTATGTGCTTGGCCAGCAGCGTGGCGTATTGACGGCATATGGTGGTGTCATGATTAGAAGAAGAAAAAAAATTGTAAAACAGTGAACACGATTAAGAGGAGAGAGCACATGTTAAAAACTATCTTTTTTGGAAGGGTGGGGGGAGGGTCGATGGTTTCTACGAGTGTACAAAACTCACAAAAACACATAATTCATGAAAACAACAAGCCACAACACTGAGATACAAGTCCCGTGTGAAAAGGTCTTTGTAATTATTCTTTGTCCACCATTTAAAGGATTGGATTTGGTTGATAATGCAATCAATATGTGATAAATGTAAATCAAAAGAGTTTAGTACTTGTAAAGAAAATCTGCACGGCGATGTTTCATCTCTGCAAATCTTTTTATAATTTGTTTATTGAAATCTGGAATCGCATCTATTTCAGCTTTGTGAATTGACAAAATCATTAACGAATTTAACCGCTCCTGTGTCATTGAATTTTGCAAGAAATTTTTCACTCTTTTAAGGGTGCTAAAACAACGTTCAGGAGGTCAAGAAATACGATGGAAGTGGTTAAGGTCACTATATGATTTGTCAGTGTTTGTTGTATCTGTAAAAAGTAGACAATAAAAACAAAAGAAACGTTTGTTTTTTTTTTAAACTAACTGTGAGCCATTCATGTCTGTCATACCATGTCACTGAAAAAGAGCGTTTTCGAGATTTCCACACCTGTGTTAATTCAAAATCAGTTGGTTGGTGAGGAACTATTCTTTTATTTCTAATATGTCATCTAGTGTCAATCTCCCAAACGGTCGGTGAAGTAAAGAGTCAACTTGATTCATTGCAATTCATTGTTTAACAAAACAAAACTTCAAAGTATATCTCAAATAATGGAACTCAATGGAATACGATTAATGGTTGCACAAAGAAAATGTAGATTCAAATCTTAAAGCATCACAAAGAAAAAATCACTCCACTTAAGTACTTAAGAAATCTAAAAACACACCAAAATATAACTGTTGACAGTCTTCGGTTTCTTTCTCTGACTGACACAAATACACACACACACACACACACACACACAAATAAACACTCATACACACGTAACCATCAACTCGGCACTACAAGCAAGAAAAATGTTGGTAAATTCGTCCACAATGCTTCGTTGCAAAGAATTACTTTATTCAATAATCGTGAAAAAGAGGTGGGGGGATTTTGATATGTCATATTTTAAAGTTTTATGTTGTTTTTCTTTGCTGCTTACAAATAAACTTGACAATGATCAGTGTTTTTGACAGTTAATGTAATATTTTGGATGGCCGAAGTTACCCTAATTATGACGTAAATGGTGTAACATTGACCACCCCCCCCCCCCAGTCCAACGGTGGAGCTCTCAGATCCTGGCACAAGTCGAGGGGTTTTCCGCTATTTGAAGATAGTATAATTCGACCCAGTTTCTCGCTCAATCAGCTGTAGCGATACTAAAGGATAGAGCATTAACTGGAGCTTGGATTGCTTTGCACCACGGTGTTGATTCCGTCACTAAATCGCGCAGTGATGTCACCAACACACGAGTCGGCGCAGTGCGTGATTCGGAATCTTGAATAGAGTGGAGACTAAAAAGGCAGTATGTTGTTGGCGAGTTGGCGAAAGACAATAGAATTAAAATTTCTCAGTTTTATTTTTAATTAAATTATGCTGTTAATGAATTTTTAAAAAAAATTGGATGGTGCCTGGCACCATTCGATCCAATTGCCCCACGCCACTGTGCTTGACTAAGAAGCTCACAACATTGCCATCCGGAAGTATAACGGAGCGATACACAAAACTATGTGTAACCATGAACTTTTATAGCCTGGGTCATACAATTTAGTGAGAATTACTCATAAACATGGATGGCAAAAAAACAAAAACAAAACAATAACAAAGACCTTAGTGACGTCACTTCGTTCTATCTATAAGTAATTCCCGATATTGGTAAAAAAAAATCATATATTATTATTATTATTATTATTATTATTATTATTATTATTATTATTATTATTATTATTATTATTGCAATGGGCTCATTGTTGTATTGGAAACACTCTCTCAAACCAAGGCAAAACATTGTCCTTTACAACATCGTTAAAAAGAAATTCATAATTTCGTTCAGCTATCAAAGCTTCACGTCCGATTGAAGGATTGAAGTTAAAACAAATTCATAATTTCGTTCAGATATCAAAGCTTCACCTCAGATTGAAGGATTGAAGTTAAAACAAATTCATAATTTCGTTCAGCTATCAAAGCTTCACGTCCGATTGAAGGATTGAAGTTAAAACAAATTCATAATTTCGTTCAAATATCAAAGCTTCACGTCAGATTGAAGGATTGAAGTTAAAACAAATTCATAATTTCGTTCAAATATCAAAGCTTCACGTCAGATTGAAGGATTGAAGTTAAAACAAATTCATAATTTCGTTCAGATATCAAAGCTTCACATCGTATTGAAGGGATGCTTGGTACAGTATTAACAATAATTAACTGTTTTTCAAATTTTATTCTGTTTTCAGGTTCAAAATGGCTACAATTTTCCGAACGGCCTCCATCTGGCTGAAAGCCGCCATCATTTGCATGGCACTTGGCTTTATTCTCTTCATTATTGGCTTTGCTACAAACTCTTGGATGGTTTACCCTCGTTCCGACGGCGACTCCAATGGCCTTTGGGAATACACTGTTTGTGATAGAACGTCGTGTGCAAGCGCCAAACACAGGGCGCTGAACGGTAAGCATGCTGTATAATGAGTGTAATGATAGCACACCAGACGATTCTTAAACTTTTTTTTTGGTTTTTTTTTTTTGACGTTACTTCACTCGTAATGACGCATATACTGGTTCTAAACAATCGGAACAATGGCGGACGCCATTATCTCCATCACCGCCCTTGCCCTTATGAAATACTTCTCCAACGAGCATAAAAGTGTATCCAGAGAGAAAAACACTATAAATCTGATCATGTTTTGACTTGTATACATTCTGATCACATGACATGTGAAAAAGTTCGAGCCAGCATGAAGAATAAAAAGTCCAGATTTTCTTTGTTTAGAACCAAACTGCTCGTTGCTGGGCGGACGTGACATCAGACTATTGAATCATATTTCGGACTCCGGACGTGTTCCCAACCGCTGCACGAGCTTGCGAGTGCGCGATAGGAACACAATTCGAATTTCAAAGCACAAGAGTGCAAGAAATCTTTTATCCAATGACTCAACTATGCGCCACTCAGAGTGGAACTTAACCCGCTACCTTCAGGTCCGAAGGCTTGTGTCTTACCACAACTACAAGATCACATAGCCGTATTGCCACCTGATCAAAATCATCATCGTTTGCTTTTGTTATAAGAGGAGACACCGTATCGCTATGTGCGGCTGTGTGGTTTTGTGGTTTGACACTCGCTTTCGGATCGGAAGGTACTGGGTTCGAGCCTCGCTCGGCGCATAGTTGAGTCCTTGGAATAGGCTCTTAAATTACATTATCTCACCTTATTCGTGAGTAAAATGAGAACCTTGTCGTTAACAGCGTTGTCTCTGTCGGAAAAAAAATGTAATATCGCCTAACAGACGTCATGTCTCGTTCTACATGTTACGTGTTGCTATTGGTCTGGGACTTTTGTAAATCGCTTTGAGTTCATTTAGGGGATATTACGCTATATAAAAGTTCAAGTTTTTAAAAAGACATTAACAACACCACAACAATATTGTCTTCAATATTTTTTCCCGCAGACTACCACCGTGCCATCCAAGCGATGGAATGCTTGGGCCTAATCGGACTTGTTTTGGCTTTTGTAACCCTCTTGCTGTACATGGCGTTGGACTCTTGCCGGAGAAGGGACTTCCTTCATGCCACACTTGGTTTCACCTTTGCGGGCCGTAAGAATGATTCACTTTCACTTTTCTTTCATCGTTTACTTTTACCAAAAAACGATAGATAAAGACCTGAACAAGTGTGTATGAAAAGTGCCAGGCGAAGCTAAGAAGAAAAATACACGAAAAAAACCCAAACAAAACAAGCAAAAACATCCCAATAATCAGTATCCTCGACTGGGGATCGAACCTTAGACCTGATTACCGGTCAGATGTGCTACCATTGCCATTTTTGTATTGTGGTTGCACGTCTGACCAGTAAGCCAATCATCTCTTCGAAAAATACAGCAGATGCAGATTCTAATATTATGTTACTTCCGCCGATCTCAGTGATGAACGTTCCGCTGACGCAAAACATTTGCAAACAATTGCGATTAATTTTCCTAAAAATCCATAATTAGTTCATGAAAGAGAAAGGTATTTGTTTGTTTTAAGGGTTTCACGGCGCTTACAACAAATTTAAGGTCATATCAGCGCCAGTAAAAAGGAAGAAAATGAGATAGTAAAAAAGAAACTTATTATTCTTGATTAATTATCTTTCACGTTCTACACAAGCTATCAAATTAAAAGGGGAAAAAATCGTCTTTTTTTTTTATTAATGTTTTTTAAAAAAAATATTTTTTTTTTTTTTATCCTTGACAAAACTCGAAAATTTGCAAAAACTAGCAGATTTTGCGGCCGCAATGCAAATCAGTGATGTTTTGCGATTTTTTGCGGCCGCAAGTGATGCAAAAAACAAAACAAAAAACGGCCATGCCAGAGAGATTCCAGTCCCGGAAGAACTTTAGCATGGGGCTATATGGTCTTGTAGTATAACACTCGCTTTTGGATCGGAAGGTCCTGAGGCGGGCCTCGCTCGTCGCATGGTTGAGTAGGTACTTGGCTTTTTACTCGCCGTACTCAGTTGTGAATTGAGTACCTGGCCGTTAACAGCATTGTCTCTTTCTGAAAAAAAGCAAGCAGGCGTCATGTCACGTCCTACATGGTAAGTGTTACTGTTGGTCAGGGTCCCTTTTAAGTAAAGCGCTTTGGGCACGTTTAGAGGTGGCAGCGTGGCCCAGCGGTACGATCTTTGCTTCGTACCCTGAAGGTACCGAGTTCGATCACCCGCCGCTGCGCTGTGTGGCCTTGATCAAGTCACCTCGCCCGAGATCAATTTGCGGCGCTGAACTGAGGCTTACGCCTGGGTTATTCCAGTCTTCCATTGGAAGAGACCCTAGAGAAAAATGTCCCATATGGGATGAATAAAGGGATTTATACATATATAAATATATATTAAAAAACAAAGAAAATAAAACAAAAAACAAATATATATATATATATATATATATATATATATATATATATATATATATATATATATATATAATACACACAACACAATATATATATATATATATATATATATATATATATATATATATATATATAAATTTTTTTAAATTTTTTTATTTATTTATTTATTTTGAATTTTTTTTTTTTTTTTATTTTATTATTTTTATTTTTTAAATATTGTGCTTGATAAAATTTAATTCAAGTTTATTATTAATTTTTTTTTTCTCATTCTATTTATTCGGCATGCTTCCAATAACATGTTTCAAATTGACCGTTCCTCTTCAGTGGCGTTTGCTATCATTGGATTTGCCCTGTTCGGCTCCAGCTCAAACAGAGACAACAAAAAAGGCCTTGGATTAGATATTGGCTGGTCCATGGGTGTGGCGTGTGCGGGCGCTGCTTTCTACGGCCTGGCTGGAATTGCTCTCATCATTCAACTCATCAAATGATCCGTCGCTACAAAATCATTTCAATTTTAGTCGTGGATCCAATAATATTATTATGTTTAGTCTATAAATATAATTGATTATGATATCCTTGTCCGTGTTTATACATAACTGTTTTTTTTTTTTTTGTTTTTTTTTTTTTTGTTTTTTTTTATCCAGTTGAATGAAGCGGAAATTTGGTTTTCATTGTTTTGGTTTTTAACTTTTAATAAACGTATCAAATTAATTAGTGGATTAATTTATTATTATTATTATTATTATTATTATTATTATTATTATTATTATTATTATTATTATTATCATTATTATTATTATTACTATACATCATTATTATCATTATGTTATTATTTTTATTTTTATGATGATGATTAGATATGATGATGATGATGATGATGATTATTATTATTATTATTATTATTATTATTATTATATTATTATTATTATTATTATTATTATTATTATTATTATTATTATTATTATTATTATTATTATTATTATTATTATTATTATTATTATTATCATTATTATTATTTATGTTATTGTTGTTATTTTAAAAATCAATTCAATTTTATTTAGCTATCTATTTTAAGTGTTCTGTTTCAAATCCTTTGATATGATTTTTTATTATTTTGTTTTATTTATCGTGAGAGATAGAATATTAAAAAAAAATTATCATAGTCATTGTTATGGGATAAAGTTTCATTTCATTAAGAGCTATCGTAATTCAAAATTAAAGTTTTCATACCAATCTCCTGTGCTGCAGTATTGTGTGAAATGCTGACCCAGCGGTTTAAAAAAAATAATTTTTTTTTTCAAAACTTTGCAAAGGAAAAAAAAAACTGATGAATTTTGCAGAATAAAATAATTAAATTTTGCAAAAATCTTGCAGATTTCTTAATATGTTGTATCACACCAAACAACCAACTACACGCAGAACCCATTTAATAAAACATCGCCGTGGAAATACGCAATTTCAAACTCAAAATTGTGGGACAAAAAATAACAAATTTTGCCAGAAATTATGCTGATTTGGAAATATCTAGGCACAACATTGGGGAAAAAATTACAATAAAAATCTTCATCACCGCGGGGAACTCAAATTTCGCGAAAAAAAAAAAAAAATAATCAAAGAATTTGTCAAAAATTTGCGAATGGTCAGAAAATGAAAACCTTTGGACTACAGTATATTTTTGAAAGGTGAAAAACAGACGATTTAATTTGAATGTTTAGAATGGCCTTTTCTAGTATTTTGCAAATCATAATATTTGTAAGCAACATTTTTTTTCTTCGATTTGATAATTTTATCAATTATTGTGCTTATGATGTCTTTAAAATATATTCATTCTTCCCTTATGTCCGTTAACCCTCTCCTTACCAACTGCAGACAACTCGTCACATTCGTTACGATACAATGAACATTTTTCAATCAGATTTGTTTTGCACATCAAAAAAATGTTTTATAAAGTTTATTAAGCTACAAAAGTGTGCTTATCTAGATTAGTATGCATATCTATGTCTTGAGTTTGAGTGTAAAGAGTCAAGTTTTTGTTGGTTCCGTATAGCAATTCTGGATAAATGATGGAAATAGTAAGGAGTAAATAAAAATCAACGTGGGTTGATATCAAAGGTTGTGTGGCTATGTGGTCTAGTTCGGCGCATAGTTGAGTCCTTGGAAAAGGCCCTTTACTCACCTTCTCTTACCTTACTCGGGTGTAAAAGGAGTACCTGGCTGTCAACAGCGTTGTCTCTGTCGAAAAAAAAATGTAATAATATCGCCCAACAGGCGTCATGTCATGTCTCGTTCTAGATATCATTACGTGTTGCTGTTGGTCAGAGACCCTTTGTAAAGTGCTTTGAGCATTTTTAGTGGATAGTGCGCTATATAAAAGCTCTAGTTTTTTTTGTTGTTTTGTTTTATGTTATTTTCCTCGCCTCTTCTCCTTTAAGTTATTTACATTTATATATTATTATATACAAATTAAGGGCCAAATGTATCGTGCATTACACAATCGCATGAAAATTCTGTACAATTCTCATATGAATCATTTATCTTATTCATACTTCTCTACACTTACATGCGTTTATTTATGTACCTCATACATAGAATTGATTCACTGTAGGATTCACGCTTGTCCCATATTATTACAGTAATCGCTGAATTCCACCACGCTCTCGGGGGAAGCCAAAAAGCGTGCTAGAACCGAGCGTACCTAAATCCGATGCTTCGTCGATTAGGAGGTCACAATCTCAAATGAGGACCTGAGAGGACTTGAGGACCTGAGGAACTGAGAGCGAGGGCTGAAGCAGAGTCTCTGGAGAGTCTCATTGAGAAGATGACAATGGTTGGGGCATGTCTGTCGCAGACCTGATGCAACACTGATAAAAAAGGCTCTGCGATGGACAGCCCAAGGAAAGAGGAAGCGAGGCCGTCCCAAGGAGACTTGGAGACGTAACGTAGAGAGGGACCTAATACAGAGTGGTCTGTTCCTCGAGATGGCCCCAAAGATAGCTGCGGACAGGACCAGGTGCAGATCCCTTGCATCACATCAAGTGCCAGCGGGCCCGTAGAAGATTGAGTGAGTGAGGGATTGGGAGGTAACCAATACATTCGGGGTCACCCTTCTCCAGCTTCACTGTGTTGTATTGCAGAGTGTGCTGGAATCTGACGTGCCAGAATCCATCGACTACAGTATTACATTATTAGGAAGTTTGTAGCTCATTACACACACACATCCACACACACACACACACACACACACACACACACACATACATACATATATATAAACTAGAGCATGTGTATAGCGCAATATCCACTTAACGTGCTCAAAGCGCTTCACAAGGGGTCCCTAGCCAACAGCAAGACATATCAAGTAGGCCGAGACATGACGCCTATTAGGTGATACCACTACAATTTTTTTTTCTCCAACAGAGACAATGCTGTTAATGGCCAGGTAGGCTACTCATTTTACTCCTGTGTACGGATAGAGAATGTGAGTAATGAGTCTTTTCCAAAGACTCAACTATGCACCGCTCAGAGCGGAATTCAAACCCTAGACCTCCCGATCGGAAGGCGGAAGTTATATCACACACAAGACCACGTAGCCAAACATTACTAGATACATACATTACATATTTATATACTGTCTAGCAACCCACAAACAGCGGACTGTTTGGAGCTATGGGAAGGAATAAATCGTTCAATAGGTGCATGCATAAGCTACTCAGAATAAAACGGATGGATAGAACTATTAAGAAAGAAGAAGTATGGAAAAGAACACAGCAGAAACCAGTGGGAGAGGAAATAGGAAGAAGACGATGGAGGCGGATTGGACACAGTCTTAGAAAGAATGACTCCACTATAACAAAGAAAGTATTGGACTGGAACATTCAGGGCAGAAGATCAAGGAGAAGACCACGGGGAACATGGAGAAGCTGGTATACAGAGAAGTGATAAGACATGGATGAGATAAAAAAAATACCTCAGGATAAAGAAGGATGGAAACTGTTTGTCTGTGGCCTATACCCTGACCCGGGGTGAAAAAGGCAATGATGATGATTAAAATATGGCTTTCGCCACTGACATTTGGTGGTGGCTTCCGAAGTTAGGAAGAGAAAAGAAGGCGTCGTTGCGTTGGGTGATGTCCTATAAAAACATTAAATAAAACCTTCAAAGAAAAAACAAACAAAACAAAAACAATGAACAAAAATGAATATAACTGTTCCAAAAACATAAATAATTTTTTTTTTAAATACCGAACACAGACATTTTGGACCCAAAACCCTTCTTCAGCCAACAACAAAAACATTTTCTTGTTTTTTTTTCGTTGGTTGTAGAATGGTTTTGAGACTGAAATGCCCAGTGTTCGGTATTTTGTTATTTTTTGAAGCTGTTACAGTCTGCAGCTTCTAGCAGCTTTGTGTCACATAGAAGAAAAAAATATTCACCTCATATGTTCAAACATGCCAACCCGAATAAACATATTTGCCAAAGATTAAAACAAAAACCTATGAAATAATGTCAATGTCATTATAGCCCACATGTCATGAAAAAGAAAAGGGATCAGAACAAACTACAAAATGTATTTTTTTTTCCCATACGAATTTTGGCTCCTTTTTTATTTCAATAATATTCATTACATAAAGAATTATGCTAAACATTAAAAATGGAATTAGCTTTATATAATATATTACCCACCCCCTCACATGACGTGTACATTTATTATAAGTGCATGTTGCCGTCGGGTGATCGAGATTCTTGGGAAAAAAATGAGATAAAAAAAGTTGTTTATATAAAATACAAATTAATTTCAACAGATAATATGTAGTTATGGGGAAGAAAACGTGGTTTCTGAAAATTGAAATTTTTTTTCTCCTGTTAGTGTTAGTCCTTTGTTACAAATTCACGGTAATGGTGATAGATATTCTCATATTTCCACCTGTTATTTCAGTATAGAATGTGCCTTTTACAAAAGATGCGCGTAATCGTAATAATTTACTTCCAACCAAGCTTTAACCAATGGATTTTAAAATTATTGTTATTGTTTTCATTGTCGTCATGCAAATTGATGGTGCTATTCCTATTTTTTTAATGCCTTTTTTAAATGTTATTTTAAATATGTATCTCATTCTCAATCCTGTCCGTTTTTTTATATTATAAAATCTTTTTTATAGTTTATTTACAGACATATAATTATTTATTGCTATTATGATATCATATATTGAAAAGCTGAAGCCTTTTAAAAGCTATTTGTTTTCTCAAAATACAGTTCTATCTCATTTTAAAAAATTGTTATTCCTCATGTATAATAATATACTTGTCTTCAAAATAATTGCAACAAAATTTGAATTCCTGGAACTGTGTAGCTGTTGGATTGATTGTAATCTATGAGATACCTATAACAGACCTGCCTACTGTTACGAACAACCCGTAGAATTACGAAATTTTGGCTCCAAATTTTAATGTTCATGAGCATCTCTAAGTCATTAAAACTTATTGAAAATGAAAGTTGATACCAGACAACAGAATTTAAAATGATTTTGAAGAGCTATTTAATCCTTATGGTGGAAAATTGTTGATTTTTAAAGTTAACTATAGCGAATACAATTTTTATCTCCTAAGAATTACGAATTTTAAAAATTTTACAACAGGTAGGTCTGCCTATGAACTCTGTAATTGGCGACCCCCGCCCCTGAATTGATTACATGGTATCAACAATTTTGGTTGTTTAGAAATGTAATATGTAATGTTTAAAGGTCGTTTCTGAATTCATGTCTCGAAATGGTTCGATCTTTACAAATTCTGCCTTGTTTAGAAATGTGATAATAGTTTAAAGGTCGTTTCTGAATTCATGTCTCGAAATGGTTCGATCTTTACAAATTCTGCCTAGTTTAGAAATTGATAATAGTTTAAAGGTCGTTTCTGAATTCATGCCTCGAAATGGTTCGATCTTTACAAATTCTGCCTTGTTTAGAAATGTGATAATAGTTTAAAGGTCGTTTCTGAATTCATGTCTCGAAATGGTTCGATCTTTACAAATTCTGCCTTGTTTAGAAATATGATAATAGTTTAAAGGTCGTTTCTGAATTCATGCCTCGAAATGGTTCGATCTTTACAAATTCTGCCTTGTTTAGAAATGTGATAATAGTTTAAAGGTCGTTTCTGAATTCATGCCTCGAAATGGTTCGATCTTTACAAATTCTGCCTTGTTTAGAAATGTGATAATAGTTTACAGGTCGTTTCTGAATTCATGTCTCGAAATGGTTCGATCTTTACAAATTCTGCCTAGTTTAGAAATGTGATAATAGTTTAAAGGTCGTTTCTGAATTCATGCCTCGAAATGGTTCGATCTTTACAAATTCTGCCTTGTTTAGAAATGTGATAATAGTTTAAAGGTCGTTTCTGAATTCATGTCTCGAAATGGTTCGATCTTTACAAATTCTGCCTTGTTTAGAAATGTGATAATAGTTTAAAGGTCGTTTCTGAATTCATGTCTCGAAATGGTTCGATCTTTACAAATTCTGCCTAGTTTAGAAATGTGATAATAGTTTAAAGGTCGTTTCTGAATTCATGTCTCGAAATGGTTCGATCTTTACAAATTCTGCCTTGTTTAGAAATGTGATAATAGTTTAAAGGTCGTTTCTGAATTCATGTCTCGAAATGGTTCGATCTTTACAAATTCTGCCTTGTTTAGAAATGTGATAATAGTTTAAAGGTCGTTTCTGAATTCATGCCTCGAAATGGTTCGATCTTTACAAATTCTGCCTTGTTTAGAAATGTGATAATAGTTTAAAGGTCGTTTCTGAATTCATGTCTCGAAATGGTTCGATCTTTACAAATTCTGCCTTGTTTAGAAATGTGATAATAGTTTAAAGGTCGTTTCTGAATTCATGCCTCGAAATGGTTCGATCTTTACAAATTCTGCCTAGTTTAGAAATGTGATAATAGTTTAAAGGTCGTTTCTGAATTCATGCCTCGAAATGGTTCGATCTTTACAAATTCTGCCTAGTTTAGAAATGTGATAATAGTTTAAAGGTCGTTTCTGAATTCATGTCTCGAAATGGTTCGATCTTTACAAATTCTGCCGTGTACAATGATCCAACCAATGTCCTTTTTATTCAGTTGTATTTCGTCCATATAAATATTGAAATCAAATATTTGTTACATCTAGATACTACGCAAATATTACAAGGTATTTTGACGCTTGTTTGTCTCAACAAAATTTTTATTTTTTTCTGAACAAAAGTGTTGCATAAATAAGTTATTTAAAAAAATGAATGTATCAGTTTAAAAAAAGAACAAAATACCAAACACTGAACGTTTCAGGCTCAAAACCCTTCTTCAGTCAACAACAACAACAAAAAACCGCAATATAAACATATTCACTTTACATTAATTAAAAACCAGGTAAACGGCAGATAAATATTTATCTGGGGCAATTCTGTTTTTTTAAAAAGTAATGTAGATATGTATGTTATTGTTGATGGTGGCTGAAGAAGGGTGTTGAGCCCGGAAATATTCCGTATTAAGTATTTTGTTCTTTTTTAACCTATTATATTCATTTTTGTTTATTACGTTTTACAGTCCACAGCTTCAAGTACGTACATAAGTTATTTTTTGGTCATTAGTTTGATTGTTTTGCAATCCAATCCATCAGGCAGTTGCTTGGCAAAAAAAAAAAAACAGCTTTGACTTTGAATTTCGTTGTGCTATTTCATAAGTATATAATCTGTAACCTTTTACTGCATGTGTTAAGATTGAAAAAAATACGTTAATAAAATAAGTTTGGTTTTGAGAAATCGCTTGTTTGCTTATTTGTTTTTGGTTTTAAGTTTTATTGCGCTTGCAACACGTTTAGGTCATATCAGCACCAGTAAAAAGGAGGACATCTGATAGTCAAAAACATTCTAGATTTACATTTATAAGCACAAAAGAAAAAGTAAGAGAAAGACAAATTGGAATGGTTCGAATAGGGAACAGATGAAGATTCCAAGCGTATACTACCATTGTGAATAGTTTGATATTGGTCAGTATCATCCAGACACAAGCACAGGGGCCCACTAACAGGAACACACTCAAATGATTGAATTATACTTTCAAAACAACAAATATAACAGTACATGAAAGATGATCGACAAGGAAAAAAATATCATCTCCCAAAACTTTTACAATACTTTTGACAGTTTCCCTCTTAGCCAAGGACTCCGACAATGGAAAAGACAAAACCAAGTATGTAATCTCATTCCAAGACAAAGAGAGAAAGCAAATTGGAAAACAGGTATAGAGGGATAGAAAACTCATCAAGTGACTTCCTGGCCACCATGGGAGATCAAAAGACCCCACCCATGCTTTTACGGAATTTGTGACACGTTTAGTTTAAGTCATTTCCAAAGCTAGAGGTGCCTAAATGAGCCAGTAAAATGGAGAGATGTGTTTTTTTGTCTCCTGACGAAGGGCAAGGGCCGAAACGTTGTTTTGTGTTGTTCCCTTATATATGAGTCACATCTACTCACTTTATTTTTCTCTCCATTAAGTCATTTCAGCGCCAGTAAAATGGAAGAAAATGGGAAAGTAAAATAATTCTAGATTGACTGTTGAGAGCACACGAGAGAAAGTAAAACAAAGGGGAATAGTCAAAATAGGGACAAAGGGGAATAGTCAAAATAGGGAACAAATGTAGATTCCAAGAGCACACTTTCAGTGTATTTAGTCTGAGATCACCAATAAGCCTCATCCAGACAGCAGCACAGAATCCCATTAAGACCAAGAGAAAGACACTCAATTGTTTACAGAATACAGAAAACATAACAAACAATACATAACAGAGAGATGATTTACAAGGAGAAAAAAAATCATCTCCCAAAATTAATGCTATGTACTTGACTGTTTCCCCCTCAGCCAGGGACTCAAGCAAGGGCTAGGACAAAACCAAGAACATTCCAAGACAAAGAGAGAAAGCAAGTTAGAAAGCAGATATATAAGCGGAATAGAAGATTCAGCAAGATCCCACCCAGTTACTGTTATGTTATAATGTTGATTCATAGGACAGGAATGATGATAATATGTGATTCAAACTGGTATTATGATGGAACAACGTGCACATTTAAACAGGTCTGGTAACCGAGCACAATGGGGATGATCTGTATTACCTTTTCATGTGCTCGAGGTCATTGGCCAAATTGCAAAGTGTGCTCAAAGTGACCCACCTAGTGAAAAGTATTCACAGTTCGAGAAATATCCAACGTCACAATTGATCATTTTTCTCAGTATGACTCATGGGTATGTTTATAACTTTCATAAACAAAGCAGTGTGTTTAAATTTATTAAGAATTATCCAATCGTTGTACAGCAACACATCATGTGATCGATGACTAGGGTGGACGAATACTTGAATATAGATCGCTCCCATTATGGGCTTGATTTAATATTGTTGTAATAAAAAAATTATAAAAGAACCGACACTCCCTCTATCGTCTTATGTAAATGTTGCTGCTCGAAGCTCAAACTCAAAGAAATAAATAACAATGTGAAATTGAATGTAAGCTTCAATTTAATATACAAAAACAGATAATATGGATGTTTTGGGTTTTCCTTTCTATGAACAAAGCAGGATGAATGAAAGAAACACCACAGAAGAATGAGATACAGTGTAATGTAGTAGTGGCGTTGTTAAGATGAATAAACAAAATGTGTTTATTCATCTTAACAAGGCCATTACCACATTATCTCATTCTTCTGTAGTGTTTCATTTATCCTATTTTGTTGATAAAGGGGAAACCTGAAACGTTCATGTTATCTATTTTGGTATATCAAATTGAAGCTTACATTACATTCAATTTCACTTTGTTATTTACCTCTATCGTCTTTGTATTTTATTTTATTTATCCAAGACAACTTAAGAAGGTTGTAATGGACACTATTATGTGTTGGTTTGAGAGCATTTCCAATACAGCAAGGGACCATAACAATTTGGGTTATCAGACCTGTAAATAAGTGTACATCGTGTTGGAGTGAACAAGATGCCGAAAAGTCAATTTAGTAACATTTTTTATCATAATAAATATATGCAAAATCTTGGCTGTTCGCTAAATAACCCCCCTCCCACTTAAAAATAAAATTAAATTAAAATAACAAAAATAAAATTTAAAAAAACCCAAAACAAAACAAAACAATTCTATATTAATTCGCTTCAATAAAGCATAGTACTATAAACCAAACATAAGTCCAGTATTTTGGGTAATAAATTCAATTTTCAACATCTAAATCAGCCCGATATACACACAGTCCAAGCCAGTCTATTGGGGCAGCTCAGTTCTCCGAGAAATTGTCCGAATTAAGCTGCTTCCCAATTAAGCGGTTGGACATAAAAGTGGGCAATTTTTCAGATTTATCGTAGTCCACATGGTAATCAGGGAGATTTGTTTGACATCTAGTTGTGTACTTCACCTTACTGCTAATTTGATCTAAACATCCAAATGATGAGAAACAAATCTAACTGCACAAAAAAACAAAAAAAAAACAAAAAAAAACGAATATGCCACTCATTACAGTTACAGTACAGTTGCATAAGTAAGCAACGGATTAAGAATGATCTGTCTTCACATTCGTCTCATTGAATAAACAAACCATTTAGGGGTGACAAACATATCAATCATGACCCAACGCATTATTGGTCAGGTGACCCATGTTTTTATGTTTTTAAGGGTTTTACGGCGCTTGCAACACATTAAGGTCATATCAGCGCCAGTAAAAAGGAAGAAAATGGATAGTAAAAAGTTCTAGAATTACAATAAAGCATCCAATAAAAGGGAAGACAAAGGGGAATTGGTTCAAATAAGAAACCGGTGTAGATTCCAAGAGCACACTATCAGTGTACTTAAATTGAGATCACCTAAAAGTCTCATCCAGACACAAGCACAGGTACCCACTAAGAGGAATACACTCAAATGTTTACAAATCATATATAATACATAAATAAAACATAATAGAGTGCATAGAGATGATTTACAAGGAAAAAAATATCATCTCCCAAAACTAACTATACATTTGACTGTTTCCCTCCCAGCCAAGGTATCCGGCCAGGGCCAGGACAAAACCAAGTAATCTCATTCCAAGACAATGACAGAAAGCATGTTGGAAAACAGATATAAGGGGATAGGAGACACAGTATGTACCCCCCTGCCCACTATGGGAGGTTAGGAACCCCACCCAGTCAGTTGACCCATGACCAAGTGCGTGACGATGGCAGTTGATGACACTGTCAAGGAATACAGCAGGTAAATTCTATGGTTCACATCTCTGAGATGACTATGACACACGGTTTGACCACACACCTGATTGGAACTAATAGGGGATACAGGTAAGTCTATTGTTCACACCTGTGACTGTGATGAACGATATGACCATACATCCGGTTGACCATCCCATTAGACTAATTTGCATTTTATGAACTATCATTTTAAATTGCGGATAACGAAAAAGCTCTTTTATGTCATATTTCATCCCCATTCAGCGGCGGGCCATCCCAATTCAGTGACTGGGAATTGCAAAGGGTATGACTTTTTATTGAGAAAAAATTCCATTCCCAAAGAAATCGTCCCTAATAAAGCGCGTCCCCGGCTTGGACTGTAATAGTAATATCGTTTTTAGATGGGGGCCATATTTTTTTTTCAAACAATGAAAAGAGGAATTTGGATTCTAACTCTACCCCCAAAATACAAAACAAAATAATCCCCCCCCCCCCCCATAAAAAAACAAACCATCCACACAAACAAGAAAACAAACAAAACAAAAAAATCACCCCCTCCCCCTTCAAGAACAAACAAAGGAACCCCTTCAAAAAAACAAAACAAAAAAAAACAAACCCCCCTTAAAAACCCAACCCTAAATTATTGAAAGTGTTTCATGTAAGGTATAAACAACATTCTAGAACACCAGCCTACTCTTACGAAAAATTTGGTAGAATTACGAAATTTTGGTGGCTCTACTTTCAGAAAGTCAAAAGTCATTAAAACTTATTGAAAATGAAAGTTAATGGCAGACAACATAGTTGTAAAGATTTTAAATTGTTATTTAATCCTTGTGACGTGAGGGTAAATTGTCGATTTAAAAAAAGTTAATTGTAGAGATTACAATTTTTATCTCCCAAAAATTACGAATTTTTAGATTTTCAAGTAGGCAGGTGTGAATAGGTTTCAACAGTCGTGACGTCACTTCTCTTGTAATGACACATTGTAACTTAGTAACTGGTTCTAAACTATTGGAACAATGGCGACCCCCTTATGAAATACTTCGACGATCTGAAAATCTTATCCAGAGGAGTAAAACATTATAAATCTGATAATGTTTTGACTTTTATACATTCTAATCACATGACATGTGAAAAAGTTCTAGCCAGCATGAAGAATAAAAAATATCGATTTTCTTTGTTTAGTAGAACCAAGCTGCTCGTTGCTGGGCGGACGTTACATCAGACTATTGAACCCTCTTAGTGGTTTACTGTAGTGTTGAGGTATCGTCTTGGACTCACAACATGACCTAAATTAGATCCGAAGGTTTGATTCGGTGATTAGACACCAAAATAGCATACCATCGGGAAAGGTATTGTCATTAAACCAGCGGAGGTCTAAGGTTCGATCTCCTGTTGAGGTAGGCTGCTTTTTTCTCATTAGGGATATCCTTGTCTTGCTCTGCATGTGTTTAGATTGATCTCTGCCACCACAGACTCAATCTGAACATTTTTAGAGGTACCTGCGAAGAAATATCATGCATAATCTTTATTAACTAACACATTTTTAAGAAATGAGGGAGCACCAATTTGGGTAAATTTCGCCTTTAAAAATAATTTTTTTTATTCTTTAATAATATATCAAACAGATATAATATCCTATGTATACAAATAATCACTGCCGTGAGAAAAGTGAAATAACAAAAATGCATTGCACACACGTACATAAGAAACATCCAAATGAGATGACATCTCAATCAAACGTGGTTATTTAAAAAACAAACAAAATCCAGTCATTTATAATAAATAGCATATTAAAATAATATCACATTTCAGGAGCCAATATGTACAATGAACATAATACTAGTTTACAAAAAAAAAACTCTCGTATTTATTATTCAATAATTATTATCATGGAAAAGCAACAACAAAAAAAGACTTGAGTTTGGTTTTGTTAGTTTTTTTTAGGGGTTTATCATAATTTGTGACACTTTTAGGTCATTTCAGAGAACGAAAAAGAAAATGATGAGATGTGTGGTCAAACAGATTTTAGATGAGTTTAAACTCAAAAACATGCAACACTCAAAAAAAAAAAAAAAGACAGATCCAAAATCATTATTTTTGTGTGGCTAGTATAAGAACACACAATCTCATCCAGACGCAAGCATACATCTTCTATCATAAGCAATGAATTCAATGTTTACTAAACGTAAACCGATATCAACTACGTGTACAAAAACGAAATCCAGCATAGAAATGATTTACAAGAAAAACAACAAAAGACTCAGGTTGACCAATTCCCTTCCAGTGAAGGATCCCAGTCATGGCTGGAACAAGACTAAATGCAGCCTCATCCCGAAACAATGACAAAAATTATGTAAAAAGGAATAAAAGATAAAACGGCCTGGAAGAGTTGGAAAGAATGATCATTTATGATCATGGTCTCATATGAAAGTCCAGGTCAATCATTTAAATAAATAAGTGCTTCTTCATGATAAGCCTTGGTTTACCTGAAAATTTTCCTGGTTCTTCACAAGTACAACAAAATAAAGAGATAAAATTTTCTAAAAATAAATAAGTAAGTAATTTAGACAATAACTCTCTCCTTATCAACCATTTTCAGTATTTTCCTAAAATGGCAGGCTTACCCAGCAGAAAAATTAATTTAAAAAAAACTCAAACAGGATCTCTACAAAACAACTTTATGTTTTTATTAATTAAACAAAGAGATCATTCTTCAAAGTTTGTGATGTACAAAATAAATGTGAATAAGAAAAATGTATATTGTTTCGTAACAAATGTGACAATTTTGCTGTAGGTGGTAAGTAGAGGGTTAAAATCACTCAATTACAAAAGTTGTGAACATCTTACAAATAACTATACAGTTTGCACCTCTTAACCCGTTTGCTACCACTAGACTAGGCCGTTAGCGTTATTACCGAAACTACCTTATGGTTGATATTTCAGCCATAAGGCTAGAGATATAAACTATCACACAGCCGGGCCGGTATATCGGCTAATTTAATTCTATTATCGTTTATCAAAACCTTGAACTGATACTTTTTGATTGACTTAGTCGTAGAGCAAAGAGTAGTTGATCATTCTTTTCACGGTTTTTCACTTGAATTGGTGCAGAATTTCATTCTCCTATTGTTTATCAAAACTTTGAACTGATACTTTTTGATTGACTTGTTATTCTTGCAGAAAAGAGTAGTTGATCATTCTTTTCACGATTTTTCACTTGAATTGGTGCAGAATTTCATTCTACTATTGTTTATCAAAACTTTGAACTGATACTTTTTGATTGACTTGTTATTCTTGCAGAAAAGAGTAGTTGATCATTCTTTTCACGATTTTTCAATTGAATGGTGCAGACAAGATTTTAAAAAAAAAAGAAAAAGAAGTTGAAGCCTATTTTGAACTATGTGATTCTGAAACAGACTATTCCGCTGAGGAGGGTGAAAATTTTACTTCAGAAGATGATAGTAAATCAGATCCAGATCTTAGTCGAGATGATTCAAAAAATGACCTTTCATAAAATATATAATATCTATATGATATCTTATAGTTTGGTCACTATAAGCATTTCAAGGTAGTATATAGACAGCTAATACAGTACTTCAAAAGTCTTCACTATTTTCGTGTAATTTACTGTGGCAGTTCACGCACTGCAAGGCAAAAAGTGGGTGGTAGCAAAAGGGTTAAGTTAATTGCGATCAAAACATTAGTTTTCCAAATCAAGATCAACAAATGGCCAACATGAAAATGGGAAAAAAAACCCCAGAAGCAAAGAAATCTTTAAAATCACAGCTCTCTTTTAAAATGAGGTAACAAAATATAAAGAAGTACCTGATATTTAGATTAAATCTTAAAATGTGATTTTTAGACACGTTTGTTTCTCTGTGATTCCCCCATTATAAACAGTAAAATAAACAGCGAGATGTAAATATTTATCATGAATTAACAAATGGAAGAAGGAAAAATAAATTTAGAGTTGGTAGCAACATGCATAATTGTATTAAAATTCCATAATTTGATATTTTTCCATTTTATTCTGAGTATTATAAAGAGTAAATTTATTGTTATTTTTGAGGTAACTAATTTCTTTATTTTTTAAACTGCTTTTGGACAATAAGGACTATATGAAATAAAATACCCATTATCTAAAAGGATACAGCGATACCTTTCACCCCTTACTGTAAAGGCAGTTATGTTCTTTATTAAATCAATTAAAGATTCTCAATATGGGAGTATAGAATAAACCTGTAGACATAAATATTTCAAACACATTTTCACATAAAACCCCCCAAAAAAACAAATATAATTGAGCTTTCATATGGCCCTGTATCCGACGTGCACATATTTGTAGGTCTGATAACCCAAATTGTTAGGGGCTCATTGTTGTGATGGAAATACTCTCAAATCAATGTCCATTTACAACAATGTGTGGTTAATTATCAGACCTGCAAATATGTACCCATAGTCTGTATCCATTAAATATGCTTGAAGCGCTTTACAAGGGGTCTCAATCCAATAGCAAAGTCCCATTTCACACAGTGAATGTGCAGTAAGAAAAATGAAAGTAAGGAGTCTAATTTAAGGACTCGACCTTCCATCGCCCAGAGCAAGACTGGAACCACGGACCTACCAGTCCAAGGTAGAGTGTTATAGAAAAAAACACTAGGATAACTAATTGACAGTTGTGATTATCTTCGCTAAGCAAAACTACAACTTAAAGGGTTGAATTGAATTGAATGACCAATGTGACTGGAATTTGTATTGTTCAATTGATTTGTTGCTAGATCTACGATGATGGGCATACACCGCTTTTTGCATTCCATTGATATAAACTTGAAAGAAAGAGAAAAAAACTGCCAAACCCACATCTTTAACAATGATCTTTGATAGTACGTGCCCAATCAACATATCTCAATTTCAATTACAAACAAATCAAAGATTGTTTAGCCTTACTTCAAATCTGCATATATACAAAAATCACCATGATAAATGAATGACTCGTATGATTGGAATTTGTATTGTTCAATTGATTAGTTCCAAGACCTACGATGGTGGGCATACAGCGCTTTTTGCTTTCCACTAACTTGAACTTGAACGAAATAGAAAAAAATATACCCCACAGTCTTAACATTGATCTTTGATAATAAGGGCCCAATCAACAGATTCTGATTTCAATTACAAACAAATCAAAGATTGTTCAGCCTTAATTCATATCTGCATTATATAGATAGAATGCGCTAGGCCAAGGAGTTCACAACATTGCCATCCGGAAGTACAACGGACCAACACACAAACTCTGTGTAACCATGAACTTTTATAGTCTGGTTAATACAGTTTAGTGAGAACAACTCACAAACGCGGATGGCAAAAAAAAATAACAAAGGCCTGAGTGACGTCATCTGCATACTATCTATATAAAAATCACCAGGATAAATGAATAATTCGTGTGACCAAATAAGAGGAAGTCATCCAAGTTTATGGTTCCCCACTCAAGAATGGATGACTACTTGTACTCCTTCATACCATCGACATTAAGACAGTGGAATAGTCTCTCATCTCCAATGAAAGAAAAATACTGTGGTCTGTGGAATCTTCAAAATTAGAAGTTACAGACTTAAAAGGAGAAAGAAGATGAAGTAGAAGAAGCTGAATAGAAAAGAAGATAAGAAGAAGAAGAAGAAGAAGAAGGAAGAAGAAAAGAAGAAAGAAGAAGAAGAAGAAGAAGAAGAAGTAAAGAAGAATAGAAGTAGAAGAATAGAAGAAGATGAAGAAAGAAGAGTAGAAGAAAAGAAGAAGTAGAAGAAGAAGAAAGTAGAAGAAAGAAGAAGAAGAAGAAGAAAAGTAGAAGAAGAAAGAAGAAGTAGAAGAAGAAGAAGAATAGAAGAAGAAGAAGAAGTAAAGAAGAAGAAGAAGAAGAAGAGAAGAAGTAAGAAGAAGAAGTAGAAGAAAGAAGAAGAAGTTGAAGAAGAAGAGAGAAGAATGTAGAAGAAGAAGAAGAAAAGAAAGTAGATAGAAGTAAGAAAGAAGTAGAAAGAAAAGAAGAAGTAGAGAAGTAGAAGAAAGAAGAAGAAGAAGTAAGAAAAGAAGAGAAGTAAGATAGAAGAAAGAAGAAGTAAGTAGAAGAGAAGAAAGTAGAAGAAGAAAGTAGAAGAAGAAGATAGAAGAAGAATAGAAGAAGAATAGAAGAAGAAGAAGTAGAGAGAAGAAGAGAAAGAAGATAGAAAGTAGAAAAGAAGAAGTAGAAGAAGAAGAAGAAGAAGAAGAAGAAGAAGTAGAAAGAAGAGAAGAAGAGAAGAAGTAGAAGAAGTAGAAGAAGAAGAGATGAAGTAAAATAGAAGAAATAGAAGAAGAAGAAGAATAGAAGAAGTAGAAGTAAGAAGAAGAGAAGAAGAAAGAAGTAAAGAAGTAGAAGAGTAGAGAAGAAGTAGAAAAAGAAGAAGAAGAAGATAGAAGAAGAAGTAGAAGAAGTAGAAGTAGAAGAAGAAGAAGAAGAAGAAGAAAGAAAGAGAAGAAGAAGAAGAAGAATGAAGAAGAGAAGTAGAAGAAGAGAAGAAGAGAGAAGAAGAAGAAAGAAGAGAGAAGAAAGATAGAAGAAGAAGAGAAGAAGAGAAGAAGAAGAAGTAAGATAGAAGAAGAAGAAGAAGAAGAAGAAGAAGAAAAGAAGAAGAGAGAAGAAGAAGAAGAAAGAAGAAGAAAGAAGAAGAAAGAGAAGAAAGAAGAAGAAGAGAAGAAGGAAGAAGAAGAAAGAATGAAGAAGAAGAGAAGTAGAAGAAGAAGAAGAAGAAGAAGAAGAAGTAGAGAAGAAGAATAGAAGAAGAAGAGAGAGAAGAAGTAGAAAGAAGAAGTAGAAGAAGAAGTAGAGAGAAGAAGTAGAAGAAGAAGAAGAAGAAGATAGAAGAAGAAGTAGAAGAAGAAGTAGAAAGAAGTAGAAATGAAGAAGAAAGTAGAAGAGAAGAAGTAGAAGAAGAAGTAGAAGAAGAAGTAGAAGAAGAAGTAGAAGATAGAAGAAGAAGAAGAAGAAGAAGTAGAGAATAGAAAGTAGAAGAGAAGAGAAGAAGTAAGAAGAGAAGTAAGTAAGATAGATAAGATAGAAGAAAGATAGAAGAGAGTAGAAGAAGTAGAAGAAGTAGAAGAAGTAGAGAAGAAGAAGAAAGTAGAAGTAGAAGAGAGAGTAGAAGAAGTAGAAGTAGAAGAAGAAGTAGAAGAAGTAGAAAGTAAAGAAGTAGAAGAAGTAGAGAAGAAAGAGATAGAAGAGAAGAATAGAAGTAAAGAAGAAAGAGAAGAAGTGAAGAGAAGAGAAGTAAGAGAAGAAGAAGAGAAGTAAGAAGAAGAAGAAGAAAGAAGAGAGAAGAAGAAGAAGAAAGAAGAAGGGAAGAAGAAGAGAAAAGAAGGAGAAGAAGAAGAAGAGAAGAAGAGAAGAAGAAGAGAAGAAGAAGAAGAGAGAAGAAGAAGAAGAAGAAAGAAGAGAAGAAGAAAGAGAAGAGAGAAGAAGAAGAGAGAAGAAGAAGAAGAAGAAGAAGAAGAAGAAGAAAGAAAGAAAAAGAGAAAGAAGAGAAAGAAGAAGAAGAAGAAGAAAAGTAAGAAGTAGAAAAGAGAAAGTAGAAGAAGAAAGAAGTAGAAGAAGTAGAAGAAGTAGAAGAAGTAGAAGAAGTAGAAGAAGTAGAAGAAGATAGAAGAAGTAGAAGAATAGAAAGAAGTAGAAGAATAGAAGTAGAAGTAAAGTAAAGTAAAAGTAGAAGTAGAAGTAGAAGTAGAAGTAGAATAGAAGTAGAAGAAAGTAAAGAGAAGAAGAAGAGAAAGAAGAAGAGAAGAAGAAGAAGAAGAAGAAGAGAAAGAAGAAAGAAGAGAAGAAGAAGGAGAAGAAGAAGGAGAAGAAGAGAAGAAGAAGAAGAAGAAAGAAGAAGGAAGAGAAGAAGAAGAAGAGAAGAAGAAGGAAGAAGAAGAAGAAGAAGAAGAAGAAAGAAGAAAGAAGAAGAAGAAGAAGGAGAAGAAGAAGGAGAGAGAAGAGAAGAAGAAGAAGAAGAAGAAGAAGAAGAAGAAGAAGAAGAAAAAGAAGAAGAAGAGAGAGAGAAGAAGAGAGAAGAAGAGAGAAGAAGAAGAAGAAGAAGAAGAAGAAGAAGAAGAAGAAGAAGAAGAAGAAGAAGGAGAAGATTGGAATTGGTATTGTTCAATTGATTTGTTCCAAGACCCACCATGGTGGGCATAAGGCGCATTTTGCATTCCACAAATTTCCACAAATTTCAACTTGTAAGAAAGAGAAAAAAAATAAACCCCTCAACCTCGACATTGTTCTTTGATAGCAGTCTATGACAGTTTATGACAGTTTATGACAGTTTATGACAGTTTATGACAGTCTATGACAGTCTATGACAGTTTATGACAGTTTATGACAGTTTATGACAGTTTATGACAGTCTATGACAGTTTATGACAGTCTATGACAGTCTATGACAGTTTATGACAGTTTAGATTTCTGACTTGATGCTTTCTTTTTGCCAGCAGATTTGGGACTTGGTTTTGTTGTTTTGGTGACCCCCGATGCAGATGCTCCTTCATTTGTTGAAGAATTGGTTCGGTCTATAAAACAGTGGGCCTTGGACATGTGCTCCTTCAACATATCCTGTTTCAATTACAAACAAATCAAAGATAGTCTAGTTTTACTTTAAATTTTTTTATCAAATGACGTTATTATTTTACATTTAACAGCAAAACGAAATTTATTTCAAACTATAATCATCATCCCTGTGATGTGGTTTTACAGTTCTCAACATGAGTAGTAACAATAACAGTATTGCGACTGTGGCTTCAAATGAATGTTACTGCTCTCTTGGTGAAAACAGTTAGGTACATGAATCCAGCTCTAGTGAAATTGAACCCATCTGTATTAGGTTAACAATCTGTCTGTGTTTCTTTGTCTGTCTATCTATCTGTCTTTGTCTCTCTCTCTCTCTCTCTCTCTCTCTCTCTCTCTCTCTCTCTCTCTCTCTCTCTCTCTCTCCCCCCCTTGCCCTTTTTCTCTATTTCACCCATATTGAACTAACCATTCCAACTTCACAATGTTGTAGTCATTTAAAATAAAAATCTATCAAAGGATTACGGACTTATGACATAGGCCAAGTAATTTCCACATTCAGAAGACAAAAAAAGATCAAAGTCTCATTTATATCCATTTTGCCAGAGAAGTTTTGAGCAAAATAACAAAATCCTAACTGTCCAACTCACCCCGATTCCAATAAGATCTGCTAATTCTTGACACCCGTCATCGCACGTTGCCTCTTTGAACACGTCCCTGACACACATGAAAGAAATACATATCATCAAGGCTATTCTGTGTCATTCTTAACATTTTTCTTTTCCACTGACATATGCTTTCAACGATAATGATTAGTTGCATCATCACTGAGATTTTTTCTGACCTCTATCCTTTTCATTCAGCAGTGATTGGGTACCTGGGTCTGTTAGATCTGGCTGAAGGTACTTAGCAATACACAAACGTCCTTTCCAGAGGGTAGTAAGATTTTACTGTTTGTTTCATGCAAAAGTTCCCATATATCATATTTGTGACTTGAAAGTTTCACTAAAATGTATGACAAATCTTATTGGTTGACAAGCCTGAAAAGTCATATCTCAAGTGTGCAGTTATGTGGTCTAGTAGATATGACACTCACCTTCGGATCAGAAGGTCCTGGGTTCAAGTCTCACTCTGAACAGTGCATAGTTGAGTCATCAGAAAAAGCTCTTGACCCGCATTCTTTCACCGTACTCAGGTGTAAAATGAGTACCTGGCTTTCTTTCTTGGACAAAAAAATATTCTTGTAATATTGCCTAACAGGCACCATGTCTCATCCAATATGTTAAGTGTTGCTGTTGTCTGGGGACTCCTTTTAACGCATATTAAAGAGGATGTTGCGCTGGATAAAAACTCAAGGCATTTTCTTTTGTTTTGTTTTGCTTTGTTTTTTTTTTTTTTTGGGATGAATTTTAACTTTAATTTACTTCTAGTCATCTGGATACCAAATGGATTATTGAAGTGATGGCTCACAAAAGATCTTACCAATTTTTTTTTTTAAATGTAAAAAAAAGTTTTTTGTCATTGTAAAGCAGTCTGGCCACAACAGGATTCAGTAGTCTGATGTCACACCACCCGGCAACGGCGGCCATCTTGGTTCTAAACAAAGAAAATCATTCCTTTTTATTCTTCATGCTGGCTAGAACTTTTCATTCCCTTTTCATATGCCTTGTGATCATTTCTGGAAACGCTTTTATGCTCGCCGGAGTAATATTTCATACGGGCATCCGCCATTGTTCCGATAGTTTAGAGCCAGTGTTACTAAGTTACCATGCATCATTAGGAAGGAAGTGACGTTACGACTATTGAAGAGTATTGGGACAGAAGAGAAATGAGCGACCAACCTGTAATTGTCTTCTGAATCAAACTGAAATCCACCCCCAAACATCAAGGCCGTTATCGGATTATTCTGTGATTAGAATTGGACAATAGAAAACAAATCAATATTATTGTGACGATGATAATGATGATGACGACGATGATAGTGAGTAATAATATAACAATACCTGGTAATAATAATATTAATAATAATAATAATAATAATAATAATAATAATAATAATAATAATAATAACAACAATAATAACGACAATAATAATAATAATAATAATAATAATAATGAGCTGCACTACACTGTATGTGCTCAGAACTGCCAAGAATTGCTCACACCTCATACTGTCACTTCTTCTTCTGAGAGATTGCTCCATCCCTTTTGGAAAAGCAGCTCTGTAGCCTTTTATTATGGTGTGTTTGAACCTTTGATTGTATATGTCAAGGAGGGGGTTGGTAGAGGTGCTTTAAGTAGTCCTTCAGAGCCATTAGGCCCATGAAGCCGGAATTTATACCAGTTTTGTATAGTGTAAAAAAAGACAATAACCATGCTTGCTATCATTTGGACAGGACACTAGTCTATTGCAAAGTACTTCCCACCAATCACTACTGGATGGACAGGGGGGGGGAGAATCTCGACTGCACTCGGGGTTGAACTTGGTCCCTTTGTGTATGTATGAAGTGAGTGCTCTACCAACTGAGCTAGTGCTTTGATCTTATGATACAAATCCACTTACTGGTGTCATTCCTTTCTCTAAGTTGATGTACAATCTGGGCGTGTCAAATCCAACTCTAGAGGGAAGATCAAAGAAGAAAGACAAATTAATTACAGTCGAAGCAGTTTTATTTTCTTAACAACATAACATTCTTCAAATTCCGCGACACCAATCAAATTGGTTGGATGGCAGCATTCGAACTTAAATAAAACATGACAGTATCTTTACCCTACAGTTTGGACATATCCTCATGGTTACAATTAGATTTAGGAATTGTGGGAATTTTTAATTTAAATTTTACAGTTTTTATATCTACCAATCAAGAATGATTAGGAAAGTAGAGGTTAATTCTGATCTAAAATTGAAAATTGTGAAATCAACACAACAACAACAACAACAACAACAACAACAACAACAACAACAACAACAACAACAACAACAACAACAACAACAACAACAACAACAACAATAATAATAATAACAATAATAATAATAATAATAATGGCAATAATAATAATATTAACAATAACAATGATGATGATTAGCCTTATGAGAACTATTTATTGCCTCCAAAGGGCATTTCTGTTTTTTTAAATTTTAATTTAATTAGGCAATATTTTAAATAAATATGCATAAATTCACATATACACCAATATGCATTCTCTCTCTCACACCCTTTTTAATGTTATATAATCATGATAAATATAACTCTAGTCATCTTTTAACATGTCAAACCACAAAATAAAATACCTAAAATGGACTTTGAACTCAGTTCACTGGTTACAATACAGTGTTTTACCCACTCGATCGCCTTGTGCCAACCCTTCCTTACAATTCTCCCATCCTTTTGGACAAGTGATTTTTATTTGCTCAGAATGATTGGTTGGGCAAAATGAGTAATGTGAAATGCAACAGTGAATCGTATTTATTAATAAATAAATAAAATAACCTGTTTACCAAAGCTAGAGGTGCCTAAATGAGCCAACAAAATGGAGATAAAAAAATAAAGTGAGTAGATGTGACTCATATATAAGGGAACAACACAAAACAAACAACGTTTCGGCCCTTGGCCTTCGTCAGGAGACAGTAAACACAAACACAACCTGTTTACATCTCCATGGGGAAATTTGTGTTTTGTGTCTATTCCAATGGAAGACTGGAATAACCCTGGCGTCAGCCGCAGTGCAGTGCCGAAAAGTGAGCTAGGGTGAGGTGACCTGCTCAAGACCACACAGTGCAAGGGCGATTGAACTCGGGTATGAAGCAAAGACTGTATCGCTAAGCCACAGTTCCCTTACTGGGGTTAGTTACACAATAGGTGCCATAAAAATAATTTTTTTTTTTAATTAAAAAAAAAATGCTTTTAAGTGTGTAACTGCTGGTTTCTACAGGGTGTCTACAAAGTCTGGGCACATGTAATACTTCACAATCTGTAATTTTTATTTATTCTTTTAGGCTACGGATTGTGGAGATTTGGCTGAAAGATATGTTTCTTCAACGAAAAAGCGGCCACGTGTTGTTAAAATACAATTCATTTACATCCTATATTGAATAAGATTGGGGTTTTAAAGAGGAATTTGTACTAGGATATTGCTGTGTACCCAGAATTTATGGACACCCTGTATTTCGTTTATGGTCTAAATGTGCAGGAAAAGAGGGAAGCAACCAAAATGCTGGATGGAGAACATCATGGATTGGACAAGTTTAGACACAGCCAAACACTGATAAGTAAAGTGAAGGACAGGACTGGCTGGAGAAGCTGTATTCATGTCTATGACTGCTACTACGGTCAAGAGAATGAGGTGAGGTGAGGCATGTAAACAAATGAGTTAATAGTTGTGAGATGTGAATATTAAGTCTAGTCAAATAGTATAAAAAAGCTTCATATAATACTGCCATTCTATCTATCATTAAAAAAAACAACAACATGTGAGTTAACATTTTATTGATGGAAGGAAAATTGAGACGTGTGAGATGAACAAGAAAAGTGGGAAAATTATCCAGTATTCTTCAATGTTATTTTACACTGGATGGAAATTTAAAATGATTGAATTATACTCAAAATATTCTGTAATTATAGCTATGTAGTTTTCCATCTTGATTTGTCTGCTTATAGAATCCTTTTGAGCCTTTAGGCCTTTATGTAATCTAAACAATTCAAAAAGTTATATTTCAGAAATAATAGAACCTTCAGCGTCTGGGGTTTTCATTTATGAGAATAATATTATATACATATTCATATTTTCAAAGAACCCCATAAGTTAACCTTCAAATTTGAATAATTCCAAAAATCCTCTTGAAAAATTTTTTTCAAAGCATTGACCATTAAAGTTATTTAAAAAAACATTTATAAAATAAATATTCACTAGCAAAGTAAATCTTTATTAGTTTTAAAACTCCAAACAAGTGAACTTGAATTTTGGTCTTTTTAAAAAATAAATGTTAATCCTTTAACTCCAGGTCTAGATGCATCATACAAATTACCGATTGGTTAATGAGGCAAAAGGTTGCACCGTTAACGATGTCCCAATAATGATTAGCAAATCACATTGGGCTAGATCCTGTAATGTCAAAATATGAGAACACATATCTTGTTACATCTTCAGAAAAAAAAAATCTTTCATCAAAAAAGAAACTTAGGGTTCGACCATGAGTCAGGACAGGCATTTAAAAAATATAAATCTTTTTTCTCATTTGCCTCTTTATTTATTCATTATTGTTCTTCTTCCTTGAACTCACCATCTGACTCACTCACATTGAGTCTAACTATAAATGAGCATAGTCAAAAGAAAAAAATAAAATACAATTACAGTGGAATCCTGATAAAGCCATCCCTGCCTGGACCAGAAAGACTTGATTGACTTTAAGCAATGTTGACTTTATCCCTTTATCAATGGAACACGCATAGATAAAGAATAGAAATGTTGGGACCAACAAAAGGTGTTGACTTTAAGCAGAAATTTGCCTTTCAGAGTGTTGATTTTATGCGGATTTCACTGTATATGGTATTTTCCCGATAGTCTGTTGTGTATTTTGGAGGTCTCAATATTTCTCAGTATTTGGATACCATCAGGTAAGTTGTTCCATGAGTGGAATGTAAGTGGGAAAAATAAGTAGAAATGACTGTTAACATTAGTTGTAGGAATATTTAAAGTGTGATACCCTGAATGCCTCGTGTGTATTTTACTTGACTTCATTTTTTGGTTTGATCCACTGGTATATCCATAAGGCAGACCTCCGACTTGAAAATTCAAAACTTCGTGATTTTTGGGAGATAAATATTGTAGTCGCAATAGCTAACTCTAAAAAATCCACAATTTACCCTCACAATGATTAAATAACACTTCAAATTCCTTCCAATGATGTAGTCGGGCATCAATTTTAACTTTCAATGAGTGTTAATGACTTAGAAAACGGTACGCGTTTTACACTGCGAAGAATACAGGAATTAAAATTGTCCCAACTACCGGGAGTCTTTGTGATTTAATGGTAGCACATCGAGAGAGAGAGAGAAAGAGAGAGAGAGAGAGAGAGAGAGAGAGAGAGAGAGAGAGAGAAGAGAGAGATGGAGAGAGAGAGACATTAAAGATATATTATTATTATTATTATTATTATTGTTATTATTATTATTATTATTATTATTATTATCTGACCAGTAAGCAGAATGTCTGAGGTTCGATCTCTAGTCGAGGCAGACTGATTTTTTGGGATGTATTTTTTTGTATTTTTCTTTCTTGCTTTGTCTGGCACCTTTCATACACACTTGTTCAGATCTTTATCTTACACCAGTGCCTGCTCCCTCGTTTCCTCAATTTGATATTTTGTAAAATAAGTCCTTGATTTGTTGTTTAAGTCGGAAAAAAAATTGTAATAGGGCATTTCAGCGGGCTTGATGTACGAATATTTTGAGGAAATGCTAGGAATTACTATAATGTCTATTACTATAATATTATAATGTCAAATTGTTCATTCATTTGGGGATACTAATTAACTAATTATGAATACAGCATTGATTAAATCATTTATAAATTTAGTGATTTAACAATTCGATCGGACATTTTACAAAGACAGAAAAACTTACTTTAAAAAAACACAGGAAGATATATTTACATTTATTAAAAAAAAAAATAAGCTTTGTATAACTCATATAAGCCAAGTCTACAAGGTGAATAATATTTAAGTAAATATAGTACAAGGGATACACTGATGCGGAAACTGAAATTGATAAGGAAAAAATGCCTTGGAGTTTACCTCATCTCCAAGGATACAAAAGGATTAAAAAAGCTATGTAAATATGTGACCCGCCACCTCAATGCAGTATTATGTCAGAGAGAACCGGTTGATGAATAATAAATTTAAATCTAACAGTATCACAGATATGACGTTTTCTATCTTATCTGCTGATGAACTTTATGTTCTTTCTTCTTACTGTGGTCCAGGGTGGCCAATTCACGAGGCAAACATTTACTGAATTTTTGTGTGTAGAGAAAACAGACCACTATCTGAGTGCTGAGCTCAGGTAAAAAGGCATCATGTACTTACTTTTTTTTCAGTTCAGCAAGTGATTGGACAATGTACTGAGGTTTTTGAACATACAGAATTCCATAAATATGTGGAAAATCGTCAACCTTTTGTAGTCCTTCAGAGCCATTAGGCTTGTAGAGCTGGAGTTTATACCAATTTCTATAATGTGAAATGGACAATAGCAATTGCTTGCTATCTCTGGATAGGACGCTAATCTATCGCAAAGTACTTTCCATCAGATCTAACAGACCCAGCTACCCAATCAATGCTACTCCAGAAAAAAAAAAAATCTAAACTGCACACGGGATCAATCTCAGTCCATTTGCTTGGGAAGCAAATGCTCTACCAACTGAGCTATCAGGATCCCCATTCTTTCTTCTTAATAAATCAAAAAATGTTAGCACAAATCTAATATTTCTCAAAATAAATTTAATTTTTATCATCCAACCCCTCTTGACATAATACTTTTTATAGATTACAGGTGACATGCTTATTTTCACAAAAGGATACAATACAAGGATGGATTGACAAGCATAGGAAAGAAACAGCTAGTACTAGTGCTAGACTTCACAATTATTACTACCTGCTGACCAGAGAGGCAAAAGGCTGGACGGTGAGGGATGTCCCCATCACAATCAGCAGATCACAACTGGGTAAGTCCTGAGGAACACGGTTTGGTAAACCTGCTGTTTACTTACTATTGAGTGTGCTATTTGGTACTAGAGCAATGGATGTCATTGTATGACATGTATTGGCTAGTATCAAAAACAGACTTGTTGGAAACATTTTAAAAGATTTATAATGTTTACCCTTTATGTAAACTTTTAGAACCATAAGGCCCATGGAGCGAGAGTTTACTTCGGTTTCTATAGTGTTAAATGGGCAAAAGCAATTATTGCTATTCTTTGGATGGGATGTAGTTTACTGGAAGTACTTTTGAGCAAACCTGGCTGATCCAACTCCCCAATCACAGACAGGTGGATGAAGTTGGAGGGAGGGGATCAGAAAAACATCTTGACTGCACTTGTGATCGATTCTGGTCTCTTTGCTTGGGAAGCGAGTGCTCTACCAACTCAGCTATCATATCAGAACCCGCTAAGAGGGAGAACCTATTTCATTCAAATCATAATTCATCCTATTATTTGTCTGTAGGTTAATCTTTTTTACCAAGAAAACAGTAACAGCAATTTAATTTCATCACTATCACTGATCTCTTAGCAAAAATAGAACTCAAAGTATGATGTTAGAATCAGACTCAAATAAAACATTACATAGAAAAGTTAACTAAAGATTCAGTAACCATTGACCGTAATGTTTTCATCAATTTTTCAACTGATTGAAAAAAAAAAATAACTTGAATGAAAGAAAGAAATTTATTAAGTGTTCATCAAATTGACATTGAAAAAATGTTGAAGTCATTGGAGGAATGCCCTATGCTAAAGTTAAAAAAAAAGCCTAAAACTTTTCTCGTATAGACCATATATGAAAATGTTTTGTGGGAATCTTCTTGTCATCAAATGGTATCATCTTTAAATCATGGAAAATGACACGCATCCATCTAGCTTCCCATTAACTGTTACCTTTAAACAACCAATACTTTTATCTTTAAAAAAAAAAACCCCAACTCATCAATACTAAACAAAGTCAGCCGGAAAATTTCAAAAGGCCAGTTTTCTGGTTTTAGTAGGAAAAAGAGCATTCCTGGTTCTTATTTTCATGACTATTACATTTTATCAACATCTGAAGATGGTTTAAATAATTCATCAATTTTCAAAAAAATCTAACGCAAAATTTACTATGACCTATTTAATTTCTCACCTCATTAACAAGTTCCACAAAGCGGTCGGGTAATCTTTCTCCAAAGAAAACAATATCTGAAAGAAAAAAAAAAGGACAAAAAAACGACCAAGAATAAGTTTATAAGGACATATTCAAATCTTGGTCAATTCATCAATTTAATCATCTTCCTTAATTGCTTTACTAATAAATATGTGATCTGTAATCAGGAGGTCTAAGGTTCAGTCCCCAATCGAGGTATTATGATTTTGGGATGTTTTTTTTTTCCCCAGTATTTTTATCTCTGATTTGTCTGGCACAGTTTCATACACAATATTACAAACCTATAATCGTTATACATATATACTGTTTTAGCCATTGCTCAAATCATCTTTTATTACGTTTTATAAAATGAAGCAAAGGATTTTAACAGATGTTGAATGAGACATAACATTAAATCAAATCAGATCTGATGATATAAAACTCCACAAGTGCAATATTTCAAGAATTGATTGAAATATATTTATGAATATTGGAAAGCTGTATTCTATTCTTTACCAATATCTACCCATCTCGATGGAAGAGTGCTGTTGCTTCGCCAGGAGCCAAGAGGCATAAGTCAAGTAAGTCAAGTGCCTGCTCCCTAATTTGTCTCTTTATAAGTTAATGGGTATTAGTGGAGTCTTAACATAATTTACTGGTATAATTAAGAGAAGATAATTACCTGGTTTAACAACACCCTCACATTCCTCCACATCACATTTAGGAACCTTGTCAGCAATAATTTGTTCTGAAAATATAATAATTATTTTTTATTTTTAAAACAAGAACTCAATCGCTGATAATTATACAATCTTAAAACTGACGACCTTTTAACCAGTAAAAATTATTTCAAGTTATAATTTTCCCTATCATTCATCTGATTATAACTGCTAACTTGAACTGTTGAACCATTTTCATCAAAACAGCAATGATCGCAATTTGTAGGTCTGGCTTTAGTGAACTTCTTGCCACTTTGTAATCATTAATAACTTGGTGAAAACTTTACGACATGATGTCCAATTAGAGTAAAATCTAAGCTCACATCAATTACAAACTAAATCAAAATAACATGCTTTCTCCTTTTAATTTCTGGAAGAACATTCTAGCTATTTATCCAAAACCTTCCTCATCTGTAGATGTGTAAGGTTCACTCAGATATATGTTACAAAAAAAGGAATGACTTTGAAAGATTAAATAAAAAGGAATTAAAATAAAGAGGGATGTAAAAAAATAATAAATAAATGAATAAATTTATAAATAAATGAATGAATAACTATAATATATAAATAAATGAATGAATAAATAGATATTTTAAATAAATGAATAAATAAATAAATTTCATCCAATTCTAAGTCAACATCAATGGTTCAGGTATAATTTCTATATTTTTCTTTTCAATTTTAAACCCTCTTTTGAAAATGTAACCATCTTCTAATTTCATTTATTGAGAGCTTTCTTTGGAGATAAAAAATGTCAATAAACGTTTAGTTCATATAACGACAAATTGCGATGATCAAGTCATTAAAAGAAAATCCCTAAGATTCTCAATGAATGCCTACCTTTCATCCATGGGAAGGTGAATTCCTTATTGCACTTCAGACAGTGAGAAGTGTGAAAACTTCCATGTGCCTCTACGATTTTATCTGCATCAAGACCGGCTACTCTCTCAAGGGTATCAATGTTCTGATGTGAGGAGACAATAAAGAGAGAGAGAGAAAAAAAAGAAAAATTTGGAATAAAAAGTAAAAGACATTAATAAAATAAATAAATAGGAACACTTACATAGGGATATACCTACAAAGTGTTATTGCAAGAATGAAGGAGGCAATACACAGACACGGATTATTTCAAAGTTTATCATTTTAAGCTTAAATAGCATTGAACAAAAAAATGAAAGTAACCACCTTATAATGAACAAAATATGTGACAAGGAATATTTTGAGTTCCAGCACTTCTTCAGCCAACATTAAAAATTATATGAACAGTTACAGTCCTTCAGAGCAGAAGTTTATCCCGGTTTCTTTAGCATGAAATGGACAATAGCAATTGCTTGCTACCTTTTGGATGAGATGGTAGTCTATCACAAAGTAAATTCCAATAGATCTAACAGACCCAGCTACCCAATCACTGCTGGGTGGACAGAAAAAAATCTCGACTCCACCCGGGATCGATCTCAGTCCCTTTGATTGTGAAGTGAGTGCTCTACCAACTGAGCTACGTAACATAAATTCCAAAGAGTTGAGTGAATAAGTCCCCTTTCAAAATATTGGGAATAGATAATTAAAAATCTCTTTATTCACATAAGAAGGAAAAAACTTTTTTAAAGTTTCACTTTATCTGAACCCCCCCCCCCCCCCCCCCCCACTCCCCCCGAAAATAATGGCTTCAGGTTTTCTTGTGAAAGAAACATATAAATTAAATGTTTTCTGACTTTTCATCGATCAATATGCGGCTTTGTGGTCAAGTGGTATGACACTAGCTTTTGGACTGGTAGGTTCAAAACCTGCTCTCTGTAGCACAAAGTTGAGTCCTTGGAAAAGGCTCTTTAGTCACATTCTCTCACCACACTCAGGTGTAATATGAGAGCCGGGCTGTTAAAAGTATTGTCACAGTCAGAAAAAATTGTAACATTGCCTTACAGGTTTCATGTCTTGTCCTAAAAGTTAAATGTTGCTGTTGGCTGGGGGCCCCTTGTGTGGTACTTTGAACACATTTAATTTAATGGATAATGCGCTACATAAATTCTCAAGAAAAGATTCGCTCTCTTATATTTCCCAATGGTGTGCTGAACTGGAGCCTTAATATCTATCTCTAGGAGACCAATGAATTGCAAATTATCATTTCATTCACTTTGTTCTAGATTTACATGTAATATAACACGTCTACAGATCTACCCTTTTAAATTGAAAAAAAATAATTTTTAAATCAAATTACCCGTAATTCATCCTATTTTACCTGAGTGTAGTGACGTTTCAGCTTCTTCTTGAAGTCTAACAATTTGATGAAGTAGTGGCAAGGGGTGGGCTGAAAATACAGACAGTTTGTGAAAAAAAAAGACAAAGAGGGCAGAACCCCCGCCCCCCCCCCCCCCCCCCCCAAAAAAAAAAAAAAAGTTATGAAATGAGGCACTGAGAAATTAGAGAGAAGGCGCTGGTGTAAGATAAAGATCTGAAAATGTGTGTTTCAAACAGTGCTAAACAAAGCAAGAAAGAAAAATACAAGATAAAAAACATCCCAAAAAAATCTGTCTTCCTCGACTGGGGATCGAACCGTTGACCTCCTGATTACCGGAAGTGTAATGGTAGCACATCTGACCAGTAATTAGGAAGTCTGAGGTCTGATTTATTGGGATGTTTTGTTTTTCTAGTATTTTCTGTATTTTAGGGGCAGTTTGGCTCAGCGGTACGGTCTTTGCTTCGTACCTGAAAGGTACAGAGTTCGATCATCTGCCGCTGTGCTGTGTGGCCTTGAGCAAGCCAACTTGCCCTAGGTCAATTTGTGGCGCTGCACTGCAGCTGACGCCTGGGTTATTTCAGTCTTCCCTTGGAATAGACCCTAGAGAAAAATTTCCCCTATGGGATGAATAAAGGGAAGTTTATTTTATTTTATTTTTTTTATTTCTTGCTTTATCTAGCACTGTTTCATACACAATCTGGAGGAGATTGGGTCGTCATCACCTCTCACTGTGCTCACCCTTGTCGGTTTGAAGGCCATGGTCAAAGTCAAAGGATTTTCACCTTATTTCATCATGGAACTCTTTTGAAAATTCAACCAACGTCTGTAACTTTCTCCCACAATATGGCAAGAAATGGCCAAATTGAATTTGACAGAGAAATTTTAAAAAAATCAAAATAAAAGCCTAAATACATCCATTTGTTCTCATCATACACACAGTCGCGATTATCTTCGAAGAACGGAGTTGCGACTTAATGACAAGACAAGACTCCACAGCTCTCTTGGCTAACTCCTTCTCTGTGTTCCATGTGAAGGATCCAATGCAATTTTTGCCAAGTGGTTTCATTAAAGAGAAAGAGATTTCTTGTAGCTATATCAGAAAGAAGTCCTTCAGAGCCATCAGGCCCGTGGAAATGGAGTTTATTCCATTTTCCATAGAATGAAACAGACAATAGCAATTGCTTGCTATCCCTTGGATAGGTCAATAGTCTACAACAAAGTACTTTCCACGTGATCTAACAGAACCAGCTACCAAATAACTGCTGGGTGGACAGATGGGATAAGAAAAAAAAAATTATCTCAACTGCACCCAGGATCGATCTTGGTCCCTTTGAGAGAGAAGTGAGTGTTCTACCACAGCTGCTAATAACTAACTGTTCATTTCATGAAAAAACTTGGATAAATCGTCTCTCCATTACCCTTAAGGCACTTAATTCAATACAAATTCTAAACACTTGTTGACAATAAGAACACAACAAACCTTGAAAGATCCTGGCATTAACTCTTTCGCCAAAACAAAAAATGGCTTGGGATTTTTCTAGGAAACAAGAAAATTGTAAAAAAAAACAATAAACATAATAAGCCATAATACAATAAATCAAAATATCCTCTTTATCATTATCGAAATTTAGAAAAAACAAAATTAATTAGAAGTCATTGTATAACCACATTCATTTCTGTATACGACACAATTACTATTTAAATATTTACACTTTCAATCAACCTAAAAACGCAAGGCTAAAAATCAAATGATTAAGTAAGGAAACAGGCGGATAGGAATTTCAGTAAGCATGAGGAAGTGAATGTGAGTAAAAAAAACATGTGAGGCAGTATGGAAAAAAACCTTTTAAAATGATTAACTTAAAAAGTAGAGTAGAGTAGAGAAAATAATTGTTTGAGAGGAAGAAAAACGAAGGTATTATGTAATGAGATACCTGAAAAAAATCCAATTCAAAGATGGCCTGTGGATAAGGCAAGTTGTAAGATGACAGATTGTTATAGAGGCCTGTTTCTGGACTACGGAAGTCTGGGATACCAGCAGCTGGTGAAGGATGACACGTGAACAACAAAAGTATAAAATGTTATAAAGAATTTTACATACATTGATCTCTTTCTGTTGTTGTCGATATTCCAATTGTTTTCTTAATTATTATAAATGGAAAATAAATAAAAAGAGATAACAAATTTATAACAATACCTTGTTATAAGGAAAAAGCTGAAACCTTTTTGATATTTAAACCAAGAGGTGACTCGGTGGATGGTGCATCCTCGCACTGTGACTCCGGTGACATGATTTGAACCATATCTTTTTTTTTTTGTTAAGTAAGAATCATATCCATATTACTCTGAACTGCCAACTGTTTCTAAAAATTCGGAGAATTACGGAAATCTGGCTCCAATTTCAGAGCTTCATGAGAATCTCAGTCATTAAAACTTATTTTTGTTTTTGTTGCTTTAGGTCTCTTCCAACACAATTGAGGTTATATGAGAGACCGCTGAAACAAAAAAAACAAGCAATCTAACAAAAATAGTACAAATGTCAATCAAAATCATAACCTAAAGATATCATAAGCTAAATTATAAATAACCAAGAACAAACAGGCAGAAGATTTACAGAAAAAAAAATATCCCCTGTCAAAAATACAATCACAAACCAAAGAAGCAGGATAGGCTAGTAAAGAGAAGAAGAAACGACATCACTATCGGATCGTACACCCATGCGAACATCATAGGTATATGATTCAAGGGTGATGCTCCCATCCAACCACCCACTTAAAACTTATTGAAAATGAAAGTTAATGCAGGGCTACATAACTTTAAAGATTTTTAAGTGTTATTTAATACTTGTGAGGGTAAATTGTATAATTTTTAAGTTAACTATAGCGACTACAATTCTTATCTCTTGAAAATTACAAATGTTTAAAGTATCAAGAAGGACGGTCTATACAACTCGCGTTGCAGTTTTGCTTTATTTATTATATCATAAACTTTTCGTTTATGTGAAAATCCGATTTTACAGTAGCATAGCATTCATGGGGCTGCGTGGCTCAGCGGCACTGTTTTTGCTTCTTACCAGAGTTCGAATACCGGCTACGCATAGTGGCCTTGAGTAAGTCACCTTGCTCTATCTCAGTTCGCGGCGCTGCACTGTGGCTGATGCCTGGGTTATTCCAGTCTTCCCTTGGGATCAGTAAAGGGAATTTTATTTTAATTTTATTTATAATAGCAAAATTTTTTTTAAAAGTTCGATATTCCAATTATCCTTTGTACAAGAAATGTAGGTGTTCAGGAAATATTCATATCCTGCATGCATCCTAATTTACTAAAATAAGATTCTGACATGTAATGATACCTTTACCACAATAATAATTCTTAAGAATTTAAGTCAAATATTATTTTGATGTCAGTTAAATTTTCACCTGTTGGTGTAAATAAGGATAAATCTAGATGAGAAATAACATGGATGAGGTCATTTGAGGAATATAATAAAAGCTCTCGATTTTTAATTTTCAAACTCGTTCCAAAAGCGCGCTCATCCATCGGTATTTGGAACTTATTCACAATTTCATAAGTAGAACTTCAAAACATACTATAGTGGTCCCCTGTTTAAGACCATACCAACCATATAAAAAAATAAAATTGAGTAAAAAGACAACCCTCCCCCCCCCCTACCCTCCAACTCTCTCTCTCTCTCCTGTCCACTTTCACTGTGACATATTATACCAAATCCTTATACTTGTTAATGTTAAATACTCACATGTAGAAATACCAGCACCTGCCATGGTGACAATGTTTTTACATTTATCACTGTTGATGTACTTGGCTATTCCTTCCAGTGTCAGCTCCTCTAGTATCTGTTCTGGTTTTTCACGCAAACCGAGAGACCTTGCCAAGTATTCACGAAGAAAGTCGACTGAAAAATGTGACACTCACTTTAAAAATGTTTTTGGGGGTCCCGATAGCTCAGTTGGTAGAGCACTCATTTCACATGCAAAGTGACAGATATCAATCCCGGGTGAAGTAATATTTTTTTTCTAACACTCTCTATCCATGCATTAGTGATTGGGTAGCTGGGTCTATTAGATCTTGCTGAAAGTACTTTGAGATAGAGTATTATCCTATCCAAAGGATAGCAATCAATTGCTATTGTTCATTTCACGCTATAGAAATAAAAATGAATGAGTTTTTATAAAGCGCATTATCCACTCAAAGTCTCAAAGCGCTTTACAAAGGGACCCAGGCCAATAGCAACACTTAACATGTAGGACGAGACATGACGCCTGTTAAGCGATATTATATATATTTCTGGACAGAACAATGTTGTTAATGGCCTGGTACTCATTTTACACCTGAGTACAGTGAGAGAATGTGAGTAAAGAGCCTTTTCCAAGGACTCAACAATGCGCCGAGCGAGGCTCGAACTCAGGACCTTCAGATCTGAAAGTGAGTGTCTTACGACAAGACCACAGTGCCGCCCACCACAGAAACTGGGACAAACTCAGGCTCTGTGGGCCTATTGGCTCTGAAGGACTACTTTTTATAAATTATGTAATTGAGACGCAATCACACAAGACAATCCTTTTGTTTTTTTGGGTTTTTTTTCTATGTGAAGGCATTCAATACTGAAATACAAGTTTCTAAAATTAATTGCGTGCATTTGAAAGCAAAGTTTAATGAATGATCTTATAGTTGTAAATCTGAAGGGAGCAATTGGTTCCTATCTCTGAATCAAACGGAGGCCTTCCGAAAGCTCCTCGGTTTAGCATCTCTATTGAAATATAGTACAAAGCAGAACTATAAGGGTAAGCTCAATGTCAGAGGATTTTTTTTTATTCTTAGGGTTAGTTAAATGTCCTAATAACGGTGCTTGGTGTATTTGGTTTTCCTATTATTATTAGGATTAGTTAAAGGTACTTGGCTTTATTATTTCTTACGGGTAGTTGAGGGAATATTTGGGTTGTTTCCCTTAGCGTCAGGAGCTTTTGGAAGGCTCCCGAATCAGACCCTGGTCTATGAAAGTAGTTTCCATCAGATCTAAAGTAAACCTAGCTATCTATTATCTCCTAGATAAGAAAGACTAAGATCTAACTGAATAAAATTCAAATATCAAAGACTAGAACCTAATTTTTGTTTGTCAATACTTTGCTCTTCTGCCAATCAAGGTATTGTGCAGCCTTGGAGCCATAATTGTAAATAGATAATTCTAGTAATAATACCCTCTATTCTATTGTAACTTGTAAGCATCACCAGAAACATAATAAAACAAGACAATGAATCAGAAATTCTTCTGTGAATGACATGAAATAAGCTATTCTGTCTCATTTACATTATGCAAATATTACCCTCCATCTTTTAATAGAACTTTAAAATATAACAAATTTAAATTCACTGCATCATACCTCCACAAATGACTGAGAATGACAAGTAATTTGTAACACATCTCAATGCATTCTTTAGGTACTTTTTTAAAAACCATTTTTGGTTTTATTTGTGGTATGATTAACTCTCTCCTTACCAGCTATTTTCAAAATTTTACCCTCAACTTCACACTCACCCAACACAAAAATAGATTTTTCAGAGAGAATAGTAACCAGCATATGCTTGTTTTGTTCAGAAAAATGAGCTCTGCAACACAGTGTCGAGTCTTGATAGCTATAACTATAACAAAATGCAATCAGAACAAGAAAATTGTTGGTTATACTGTAACAAATGTAACGATTTTCCTTTGGGTGGTAAGGAGAAGGTTAAAGCACTAAAGATCATATTAGCAGGGAGCATTGACATAATAAAAGAATAATATAAAATATATTTTTTTTAATTTAAAAAAAAAGATTTCTGACTTACCCGAACTTGTACTATCTTTCCCTTCCTGAAATGAAAATATTTTAAAAGCAATTAAAACAATTATAGAAATTGGAAACAAAATAAAACAAGGGTTGAAAGTTGAAATATTATAAGATTCTTGTACTCCTGTGTTTGGAATTACGAAGGAGTTCCCAATAATGCCTCATAATATTTTTGCTATCATGCTATCAAAAAACAAAGAGAAAAAATTGAACTTTAATATAGCACAATATAATAATAATAATAAATCTTTATTGTCCTCAAAAAAGTGGCAATTTGTCAATATCCACTAAACATGCTCAAAGCGCTTTACAAGGTGTCCCCAACGAACATGAACAGTTAACGTAGGACGAGACCAAATACCTGTGAGATGAACTTACATTTTTTCGGATGGAGACACAAAAATACATGTATTCCATTTTTCACAGTTTTAAATCCATCCATAAACATTGAAAAAAAAAAGCAACAAAACATAACAACAAGATTTATTTTACCTCTTTATTTGTCTCTGTTTTGGTCCCATTTCCCGAGGCAGCTGCCTCATTGGATTCTTTTTCGCTACTCATTTCTGATTGAGATTTTTAATCTTGCAGAGTAAAATATGTGTGATCTGTAATGAAAGCATGAAATAATAGTATACTGAGGAAGTGGCAAAAAGCAAAGATGGAAAAATCCGACAAGTGTATAAGAAATTTTATGTTTTTATTCTAGAGCATGAATATGCAATGGAGTCTATCTATATAAGATAAACTTGCTTAAGATAAAATCTTGATAAAAATGAACTTGACATACAGTATCGTGTTTACTTCTAGAGGTCAACTAATCAAAGTCTTGTTTAAATAACCAAGAATCTGTCTCAGTCAAGTAAAATAAACTGTTCTCTGACCAAGGTGACCTCCATTCCTAAGTATGTTCTTCCAACGTCATGGAAGCTAAGTACAAAGGTGTTTAGGATATCACTTGGGTTTAAGTGGGACTATGTCCATTGTGGGTTTAAAAGGGGATGTAACAGAAGAGAATATGAATATAAACTGTTGAGTGCCATGACAAATATGATATTCAATCTTTTATCAAGAATTCATTGATATTTCAAAAAATAATGAACAAACTAAAAAATAAAGAGAGAAAAAAGGAAATTTTAAAAAATGCTCTTTTTTATTCAGCTTCTCATCGATGAATAACCTTGCAGTACCCCTGCTGTATGAAATGTACAAGACATACATTGCTGACATTTTAAAGGCCTTTACTGGATTTACTATGCTTACTTTGATTGGGAATATCAGTATTATTATCATCATTATTACTACTATTTTAATTACGTACTTTTTTTCCTCTATTACAAGAGCTGTAACCTAACAATAATTGCCTATTTAGACAATAAAGATTATTATTAATATTATTATTCTTATTCTTCTTCTTCTTATTATTATTATGAATTCCATTAACAGGAAAATTCTCTAATCTTACAGATTGCTGGAAAAGTGAGGTGTTTGGGTTACCGAGAAAAGTGGTTGCATAGTTAAACTAAGTTATGAATGAATTTCATTTTTTAAAAATTGATGGTGGTATACTATGTAAGTTGACATATTTATTTAGTCGTGGATCCAGATTAATTCAATTATGATGTGAAACCGCAATACGAAGGGGAATGAATTTTCATGATAAATCACTGACAAGTTTGTTTTTCTTTTTCGTTTTTTTTTTATCTTCTGAGTATTTTTTTTTTTTTTTTGGTACTACCGCAAACTTGGGGACCCAAATATTTTGGGGGTTTGGGAGGGGGAAACTTTAAAAAAAAAAGTCTAGTTGGGGGTTTGGGAGGGGAGAGACTTTAAAAAAACAAAAAAAGTTTCCCCCTTCCCAACCCCCCCCCCCCCCCCCAAAGGTTTCTCCCCTCCCAAAACCCAAAAATTATTTGGGTCCCCGAGTTTGCGGTAGTACCTTTCTTTTTTTCTTAGGCGCTTAATTATTTTATTATTTGGCTCAAGTTAAATTCTGATGCTATTTAATTCAAAGTCCTGTCAAAGTATGAGAACTTTCCTTTATTACAGCTTGAATTGCAGTCATAATAATAATAATAATAATAATAATAATAATAATAATAATAATAATAATAATAATAATAATAATAATAATAATAATATTAATAATCGAACTACAAACTGCTACCTTGACTTGCTTGGGGCTTGACAAATAAATGATAATTTAAAAAATAGTCAAGAGTAATGGTAATGGTTATTATTGTAATTGAAATTGTACATTGCATAAGCTTCCTACGATTGAATGATGAAACCGATCATAACTCAGTTCCCAATTTCCCGCTTTTCGATATCTCTATCGGAATTCTATGAATTAGTTCATGTTAAGTTAAGTCTATATAGTCTAATATAAATATAAATTGTCAGTTACTATCTATCTATATATAAAAAGTGGTGATGGGATGGGTGTTGTAGTTTGTAGGGTTAAAGTTTAAGTCTTAGTCGAGCCTACATTCGAGTAATAATTGAGCCAAGCCCCATGGCTATGGTCAACATCAAATCTATGATTATGATGTTCAAATTTTCCTTCGAGATACCGCTGATATTCAACATCACACTCACTAACTGAACACATTGAAAGTGAAGGAAATTCTGAGTCAGTCAATCACAATCAACTGGACACTGCTTTGAACTCTCAACTCTCTGTTTACACTTTACACCATCACCGGAAAACAAACAAAAACATAAGGGATGCGACTCTGCTGTCTTTTATTTTCTATTCATTTCGAATAACGTCCCTTCGACCATGGTTTATGAGAATGCTGCGAGGATGATAAACTCAAACAAAATAAATATATAAATATTGAAATAAATATATTAATTGAAAACGAGATTTAAAAAATTAATTATAAAATAGAAAAAATATAAATAAATAAAACGTTTTTAATAGAATCTCTGCACTTACCTTGCAGGTGAGAGCGTGGCTCTACCGTGTGAGCTATCCACGAACACAAAACTATTCGTTTCAAACCCAAAGTCATTTCTAGATCCCTCTCTCACCCACTTCTTGAGATCGCCGATTCGTTCGCCACCATCGCGAAGTAATTTTGACCAGCAGTTAAGCTTAATAGCCAATATTCTCATCACAAACATATAACATAGAAACGATTGAGACATTGAGTATGCTCCGGTGTATGGGGTGAATTTTTAATTCAGAAAAGTGAGTGGAGCAGGCACTTATGTTGGTAACAACAAGATATGAAGTGAGTAGAAAAGTGCCAGAAGACAATAGAGAATAAATTTTTTTTCGCGGCGGTGGTGGGTTTGAACCTGCGACCTTATTGGTACGACAACTCCGCCTGGCAGGTGAGAGCGTGGCTCTACCGTGTGAGCTATCCACGAACACAAAAATATTCGTTTCAAACCCAAAGTCATTTCTAGATCCCTCTCTCACCCACTTCTTGAGATCGCCGATTCGTTCGCCACCATCGCGAAGTAATTTTGACCAGCAGTTAAGCTTAATAGCCAATATTCTCATC